>NC_072782.1:30205118-30497758 GCF_022539595.1 Amphiprion ocellaris | reverse complement strand
TCACGCCCACCTTTACATTATTTCATCATATGGCATGTTTTTACAACATGTTCGAAAAATCGCATTTTTTTTCGACATAGTATAGTAAGGCGTTTTTTTTGCGCCAAAATTCATGATGATTTTTTTTTTCAAAGAAAACCTTTCTGGAGTGTTTTTCACGCCCACCTTTACATTATTTCATCATATGGCACGTTTTTACAACATGTTCGAAAAATTGCATTTTTTTTCGACATAGTATAGTAAGGCGTTTTTTTTGCGCCAAAATTCATGATGATTTTTTTTTCAAAGAAAACCTTTCTGGAGTGTTTTTCACACCCTCCTTTGCATTATTTCATCATATGGCACGTTTTTACAACATCTTCGAAAAATCTCATTTTTTTTTCGACATAGTATAGTAAGGCGTTTTTTTTGCGCCAAAATTCATGATGATTTTTTTTTCAAAGAAAACCTTTCTGGAGTGTTTTTCACGCCCTCCTTTACATTATTTCATCATATGGCACGTTTTTACAACATGTTCGAAAAATCGCATTTTTTTTCGACATAGTATAGTAAGGCGTTTTTTTTGCGCCAAAATTCATGATGATTTTTTTTTCAAAGAAAACCTTTCTGGAGTGTTTTTCACACCCTCCTTTGCATTATTTCATCATATGGCACGTTTTTACAACATGTTCGAAAAATTGCATTTTTTTTCGACATAGTATAGTAAGGCGTTTTTTTTGCGCCAAAATTCATGATGATTTTTTTTTCAAAGAAAACCTTTCTGGAGTGTTTTTCACGCCCACCTTTACATTATTTCATCATATGGCACGTTTTTACAACATGTTCGAAAAATTGCATTTTTTTTCGACATAGTATAGTAAGGCGTTTTTTTGCGCCAAAATTCATGATGATTTTTTTTCAAAGAAAACCTTTCTGGAGTGTTTTTCACTGCCTCCTTTACATTATTTCATCATATGGCACCTTTTTACAACATGTTTGACATAGTATAGTAAGGCGTTTTTTTCAATTTTTGGACGACATACTCAACTATGACGTTTTAGTGACATTTTGGACGACATACTAAACTATGATGTTTTAGTGACATTTTGGACGACATACTATACTATGACCAA
The DNA here is from genome assembly GCF_022539595.1 of Amphiprion ocellaris. NCBI lineage: Eukaryota > Metazoa > Chordata > Actinopteri > Pomacentridae > Amphiprion > Amphiprion ocellaris. Next base: position 30,496,646 of record NC_072782.1, on the reverse strand, counting down.
TGTTCCCTGTAATTTTTCCTGAGTCTGAGCAAACACACAAACTCCCTGAGCGTCCCTTGGACCACTGTGAGCAACATCAGACGTGTGCACTGTGGTCACACCAGCATCACATCCATTCAAGTTACATGGTTCATTAAAAGAATCAAATTACAGCATTTACATTTCTGTTAAAACACTTTGACAACAGGAGCCAGTTGAAGGCTGCAGTGATTTTAGTGACACTACAATGTATAAGAGTGAAGTTATTGAATATTTGTCTCTCTTTACTGTTGCAGCGGTTTTGCAAATTGCAGACGGACCCTGTTCACTCCATAGACACCAATGTTATTCCTGTAGCTTGAAAGACAGCTACTTTTGATAAAACCGGGCTTGTAGCACATTGTCTGCCTTGCAACAATGGGAAAGAGGCACCGTTTATGTTTTGACAACCTATATCTAATGAGTTATTGATGCTGGAAGTCTGAATCTGTGAATATCTTTCCAACTTTACTGAACTTGGGGCCACTACCACCTAAGGAGTGATATATTTAATTTTGAAAAAAGCATTTAGCCATACTTAAAGCTTTAAGTGCTTTATTAACACGGAACTAAAAAATTTTGTATTGTTTTATTATCACAGGTTCTGTCTGAAAAGAGGTGGCATCATTTTAAACAGTGAAATCAAACTAACAAAATGTAATGACCAACCAGTGAGCAATACTGGATTCTGCAAAAACATAAACAACTTTTTAAAAAAAATCTAAATCTTATCTAAACACAGTTAATGTATTAACTTATTTATGTGTGTATGCATGAATTTATTGATTTATTTAGTACTGTTAACATAGAGTTCTGAGTGAATTTTTCTTAAGATAGGCAAAGGCCATTTATTGATTACATATAGGCTGTTAAATTTAAAAAAAAAAAAAAACAACTTTGGCATTTATTGAGTCACTAAAATACTGTAGAGTACAGACCACATCAGCATGATTATAAGCATCCTCTGGTAAATGAACAACCAGATACTGATGTCTCTCACCATATGGACTTCAGGAGATGACTGGGGGATGATAAACTGTGACCTACTGGTTGGGTTCTCTCTGTTCTCATGTTTCTTACATGTTTGTCCCCTGACGGCCGGGTCCTAATGTTTTTTGAGCAACACACCATACTATGACGTTTTTACAATGATGGTTCTACTATGGAACCAGTTTGACATGTTCAGGTGTTCTTTGTGTGAAAACTCAGAGATTTCAGGTATCAGAAGGTGGTTTTCAACTTGCTTTGTTAAGTTTCTGCTTCAACTTTAAACTAAATTTCCTTCACTAAGCCAGCCCTCTGGACTTCCAGGAAGCTGTGTTCCTATTGGCTGTCCAGGTGGCTGCTTGGTGTTATCAGGAACACCTGAGCAGCTCAGTGTCTTCCTGCTTTGTTCAGCTGCAGACAAACATTTCCTCTGTTTCTCTTCACCACTGAACTGGGTTTGGCTCCATTGCTTTAGTTTGTTTTTTAGGCATTGGCTTGCAGCCTCCAGCAGTAAAATCGTCTTTAATGTGTTTCTTGGTGTGTTTTAGGGCTTTGTACTGGATAGTTGTCTTGGTAAATGTGGTCCTTTAGCCACAGTTACCACATGGTGCTAATGTGTGCAGTGATTAGTGGATTTGGTGCAGCTGAGTTGTGTCTTTATCTTGGCTGTAGTGAGTCTTCAGAGGTTTCTGGTCAGACACATTCTGTATTCTTGTTTGAGAACCAGCGTTGGTTGTCCAGAAGGTAAGAGTTCCTGTCCTGATTCTCTGTTCTCAGAGGTTCTCTGGTAGGCTGCAGGAGACTTTAGCATTTGGGTTGCGTTAGTTTGGTTTTTGTACGGTTTCATTTGGACGACTATCTTGAGGCCCCTCCATGTGGTTTAGTGAGGTTTTCTGCAACAGTTCTACAAAGCAACCTGCAGCAGAAGAGACTTTGAGAGTTTTTAGGAAGTTCTGGAGACCAGACTTTAGAGCAGCAGAAACATTTGTCAGCAGTTTGAGCAGGAGAAGGTGAGCTTCAGAGTAGAAATGAGACAGAAACCTTCTTGACCCGTGTGGTGAGGTCCTGTACCAAGAGTTTGAGCAGGTTGTGAAGAGTCTGTAGTTCTTTGGTCTGAAAGCACAAGAAGAGTCGACTCATTAAAGGAGAAAACAGGAGATATTGTTGTTTCTTCTGTCGCTCTGCAGTTTCCTTAGACAGAATATCAAGTTTATATTTTAAATGATTTACCATGTGAGCCCAAGAAGACTTCAATAAACTCCCTCCATCCCCTGGACACAACAGATTTTATTACCATGTTAAATCTTTTTTTAAAAATGTTTTTGAGTTTTAATCATAGTTTTAGCATAGTTTTTTTTCTCTTTGCTTGTTTAGTTTTGTCATCTGTGTGAAAGGTGCTAAACAAATAAAGTTGAATTGATAAACTGAATAATTGACTAACTCATGATTGTGACAACAGAAGTATTTTCATTGTCATTTAAGGGTTTATTTCATTTTTAAGGTTGGGGTTAAAATCTTGACAGAAAAAGAAGATTAAAGAAATAAACTACATAACAAAAAGCAATTAAATCAAAGGAAAAAAATTAAGAATAAAACTTTAAAAAATTTTTATTATTATAAAGATTTAAGAAATTTAAGATGTAATTTTCTAATTAAACATTGAATTTTTTAAATTAAATGTTTTGTCTTTTTAAAGGTTTAATAATCTAATTAAATGTTTTGCATTTTTAAAAAATGTTTAATATTCTTCCTGTTTAATTGTATTTTTTAAATAATTACTTTTCAAAAAATACAAAACATTAAATTAGATTATTGAACCTTTAAAAAGACAAGATATTTAATTAAAAAATTCAATGTTTAATTAGAAAATTACATTTTAAAGACAATAAAACTTCAAACAGGAATTAAACAGAAAATACAACGAATAATTTAAAAAGAAAATTAAACATTAAAAGGTGGTAAAACATTTAAAAAGAAAAACCTTAAAGATTTAATCGAAACATTAAATATTGGGAAAGGAAAAAAAACTCAAACAAGCCAATAAAACATTTGAGAAAACAATTAAACATTAAAAAGACAAAACATTTGGAAATCAAATCAGACATTAGAAAAGAGTAAAAGGTGAGAAAAGAGCAAAACTAAACATTTAAGAAGAATCAAACTAAAGACAAAACGTTTGAAAAGACACCAGTTAAACTTTAGAAGATCAAATTAAACAGAAGAGACAATAAAACGATCAAAAAGAGCAAAAACAGATCAAGGTCTTGAAGCGTTTTCTAGTCTGAAATGAAAACATCAAGTTGTTTCTTCAAACATTTCCTCTTTCTATGTTCTTGGTTTGATTGTGGACAGATTTACTAAGAACTCATTTCAGAAAACTGCTTTCCAGATAAATTCTACTAGTAGTTGAAGGCATTTATCAAACTAATGTTACCTTCTGATCTCCACAAACTTTACTGTTCAGTGAAGAGAATCAAAGTTTGTTGAGGATTTCTAAAAAATCCACAGGTGAAGGTCTGAGAAGAACTCAGATGGATGGTCTAAATGTGAAATCAAGACTCATGGCCACAAGTTTTAAGGCTTCTGTTAACCAGAAAGTTCAAACTAACAGAGAAGTACTGAGAAACTTTTAAAACTTCAGTCCTCAGACTGTCTGAAGGTTCAAACTAACAGAGAACTACTCAGGAACTTAGATGATATCAGTCCTTGGACTGTCTGAAAGTTCAAACTAACAGAGATCTACTGTGGGACTTAGAAAATTTCAGCCCTCAGACTGTGTGAAAGCTCAGGTCCTGAGGACTCGGGAGGTGTGGAGGCTTTGGAAAGTCTTGGAACTGAGGGTTCCACCCTCCAGAACAAAGGCTGAAGTCCAACCTCCTGAGAAAAACGGTCAAGTCAGGACTCGAGTTAAAAAAAAATGCGGAAACGACAAAAAATAGATGATAAATGCGCAAAAAAAAGAAGAATTAGTATCTGAGCAAGTAGCTCAGGGGGATAAGAAGAGAACTACGGAGTGGAAGGTCGCAGGTTCAAGACCAGCCACTGGCAGTTTTCTTTCTTTGTCTTTGTCAGGATTTTGAGAAAATTTAAGCAGGGTCTGGTCTTGAACCAGCGACCTGCAGCTCCATAGGCAAATCCTTAACTCACTGAGCTACAGATCAGATACAAAGAAGTAATTTCGTCGTCCCTTTGGCATCGTAGTTCCTGAAGTCACCACATGGGTGGAGCCAAGGCGGAGTCTGGGTGGGGTCAGGGCGGAGAGTAGGCGGGGAGATGGGGGGGGTAGAGGGGGGGAGGCCACCACCCACCTCCCCGCCTACTCTCCGCCCTGACTCCACCCAGACTCCCCCACCACCCACCACACCTTCCCCCGCCCGACGAGTTCTTCGAGTCTCCACGAGTTCTTCGAGTCACCACGAGTTCTTCGAGTCTCCACAGGTTTTCCCCAGTTTCTGGAGTTTCCAAGAGGTCAGAGGCAGAACAAGTTGTCATGAAGAGGTGTTGAAGTCGGCCAGGATGGACTGACTTTTTACAGCGACTAGAAGGAAGACCACTAGAAGAGCAGGTCTTTAACCACCATCCATAAAATCCATGGAGTCGCTCCAGAGAAATGAATGGAGGTCAACTTTTATCAACCTCCATCCAGATGTTCAACTTCATATCTTTACTTGTTGACAAACTTTATTCTGCAGTATTTAAAACTCTTCCTTCTATTTGACCTCATGTTTATTAGTTTTAGTGGAGAAAGTTATTTTAGTTGTCAATTAGTCTCTTAAAAACCAAGTAATAAATTGGATTAGTCAAGAGGTTTAAATTTCTTACTTTTTCATATTTTAAATATGACAAAAAATATAAAAATAAAGCATCTTGAGACAATTTGACCTGTAATTGGCGTTATAGAAATAAAATTGAATTAAAATTGTATGTATCTTGTAACGTTGGAGTAATTCAGCCATATATGTTAGAAAACACATTTTCTTTGTCTATTAATCTGCCGTTTTCTCCAGTAATTCATTTCTTGTTTTGGTTTATAAAATGTCAAACCCAAATATATTCAGTTTACTGGCATAAAAACCAAAAACATTTACATTCATGATGCAGGAATCAGGCAGTTTTTCACTTTTTATCTTAGTTTAGTCAGAAAGATAGTTGATAATGTGTGAATTGTTGCAGCTTGTGAGCCGTAGAAGGTTTTAATCTTTGGGGCCGAGTGTCAGAAAACATTTAGAAACCAACATCAACAAAACACTCAACAAAGATTTGAACATCATTAAAGGGAAATCCAACTTTTGCATGACAATGTCTAATTAAAGGACATTTATTTCCAACGTAAATGTGTGATATTCATCCTCTGGAGCTTTCTCTTCACATCGTCTTCCACCTGGACTGGTTTGGTCAGGAGCATGTGCAACAAACATTTGAAAAACTGCACTTTAACATCAATGAATGACACTGAAGTTTAATCTCTACATAAATGAGACTGAGTCTGGATGTGCTGCTCTGTCATTAACTCCTAAGTTTAGGGAAAGTTCAAACAAAAGAGGACAGTTCAGATCAGACTTGAGAATGAGCTTATTTTGAACAAACATCTCAGACTTTCTGAGCTTCAGCACCTCTAGCAAGATATTTTAACAACAAGCAACTCAAGAGATCCAGAAGTTGGAGAGAGTTAGCTTTAGCTGAGCCAAAGAACATGTGATGCTAACCTAGCAAACATTTCAGACTTTTCTCTGTGAATTCTGAGAAATAATTTCCTATTTAATGACAGAGCTACACATCTTAACTCAGTCTCATTAAAACAGACTCTAATTCAGTGTCATCCATCCATATTAAAGTGCAGTTACCCAAAATGTTTGTTGCATGAGCTCCAACAAAACCTGTCCAGGTAGAAGGCCACTTTGACAAACAGGAAGTGGAAGATTCCAAGCAGATTTATAGAAGGGGGAACCGGACTGTACTAAGTGTGGTCGAGTATAAAGGGGTGTTTTATGGGTTTTTAAGGCTGATAATGATTATTACTGAGACATTTGGAGTAGATATTCATTTGCAGTAAATGAAAGTATTTAAAATCTTGGAGTTAAACTTAGAAGAACACAAACTCTAACAGAAAACTTTGTTGATACGTTTTTGTTTTGTTTACAGATGTTAAGTTAAAGGAGTTTTATTTGTGACGTATAACCAATCAAATCACTCCAGAAGACAGAGCGACCACAGGTAGATAAAGGTTCAGAGTCAAAGTAGCGCCATTTTTAAATGTATTTATTACCGTAAATCAGTTAAAAAAAAAATAAAAATACTGATACTCAGTAAATCAATCAGCCCACAATTACTACAATTCTACAATGTATGTCTCTGTCCTTTGACTTGTTATTTGTACAATATACGATGTATATGATGGCGTTTTTTTATCCCAAAGGCTATACTATGATGTTTGTTGGGCAACACGTTATACTACAGGCTTTTTTAATTGACATATTACTATGACGTTTTTTTTTTTTTTTTTTTTTTTAGCAACATATAAGAATTCGAACTGTTTTAAAAGTTACTATACTTTTACTTGCGCAATGAAATTATTATTCTATGGCATTTTTTAGATGACATACTCTGATGTTTTCATGAATTAAATACTATTTTGACAATATACTGCACTATGACATTTTTTGAACCACATATCATACATGACAATTTTAGGAAACATCCTATCATTTTGCACTTTTTGAACCACATAATAATCTATGTTTTGTTTTTTTTTCTTGCCAACATGCTGTACTATGAACTACAGGCCATACTATGTTATTCTTGAGTAAAGCATACTATACTTTGACATTTTCTGAACTACATCCTATACTATGGCGTTATACACAGAGTGCTTTGGTTACATGTTGATTTATAATCTAGATTTTTTTTTCTGTTTTGTTTTTTGACAGGATTACCACAGACCTGACCGTAAACACCGTTGACACCCACCTCAGGGAGACGCTGCCTAAGATCTCAAGGCTGCTTGGTTGTGGTCTTTCTGGCACGTACTCTTCCAAGATGAGCCGGGAAGTTTAACACTGATGGAATGACACCAGGTCTAAGCCGACAAACTTCCAATTCCTCCTCAACCCATAGTCTCTGGGAAACCTACATGGAGTAAGAAAAGTAGACAGAGAAGTAATTAAGTCTGTACACAACATATTAAAAAGAAATCATGCTAATAAATTAAGTACAAAGAACCAAATTCGCCAATATACTGGAGACCAGAGCTATTTAATTTGATAAGTATAACCTTGTTTAGTAACATTTCAATTATTTGAGAGCAGTCCTAAAGAACTGCCTGTAATCCCAATCATAAAATGGGTTTGGAGGAAGAACATAGATGGTAATCTGGATATTCATGAGTTAGGCTTTATAACTACTATTGGAGGTAGTAATAGCAATGTGACTACTACTAGTACTAGTGGTGGTAGTAAACTACTGCTGCTGATACTGGCACTGCTACTACAACTTGTAATACTATTACAAATGCTGATACTACTTTTACGACTCTAACAGCTGTTTATACTACTACTGCTGCTTGTACTTTTAGTATTACTACTACTGCTTGTACAACTATACTACAGCTACTATTAATCGTCTGGTATTTGCTTGTCAAGCTGCTAGCTCGCCTTAGCGTTTTGCTAGTGGCTAACTAGTTAGCTCTCATAGACTGGAAGCTCTCAACAAGATTTCATAATGAAAAAAGAGCCAAAAACTATTCTTACCTATGAAAAGTCATTCCAAGTTTCCTTGTCTCAGTCGTACGACGTAGTGTGTAATTGTATGCAGCACAATGAGCCGGCATACTTCTTGTTTCCGTTTTCACGCCGTCTGCATCAACGGAATGCACTGAAACTTTCCCCCACTAGCTTAGCCTCGCTGTAGCACGCAGCTCAAAGGGGCGTGTCCTATCTACTCATTCATATCTATGAGAACAACGATGGCTGCACATAAGGACGCCTGACGTCGTTTAGCTGCGTAAATACCATTATATACAGTCTATGGTAAATACGTATGCGAATCGCATCATTGGCTGCAGCAGCCAGTCACCGGTCACTCACTGACTCACACTGAAAAATAGCACAGAATGAATTGTTTATTTTATTTACAATTTAGGTTGGATTTTATTTTTTTTTGTGCGCAGCGCAGATTTTCTGTCCGCAGAGACCGTGTCAGCAGTGCGCAATTGCGCAGCTTAGAGGGAACAGTGACTATGACGTTTTTTTCCATTTTTGGAAGACATACTATACTATGATATTTTTTAAAATTTTTGTACGACATACTAAACTATGACGTTTTAGTGACATTTTGGACAACATACTATACTATGACGTTTTAGTGACATTTTGGACGACATACTATACTATGACGTTTTTTTTTCCATTTTTGGACAACATACTATACTATGATATTTTTTAAAATTTTTGTACGACATACTAAACTATGACGTTTTAGTGACATTTTGGACGACATACTATACTATGACGTTTTTTTTTCCATTTTTGGACAACATACTATACTATGATATTTTTTAAAATTTTTGTACGACATACTAAACTATGACATTTTAGTGACATTTTGGACGACATACTATACTATGACTTTTTTTTTCCATTTTTGGACAACATACTTTACTATGATATTTTTTAAAATTTTTGTACGACATACTAAACTATGACGTTTTAGTGACATTTTGGACAACATACTATACTATGACGTTTTTTTCCATTTTTGGACGACATACTATACTATGACATTTTTTTCAATTTTCGGACGACATACTATACTATTTTTTTTCCATTTTTGGACGACATACTAAATTATGACCTTTTTTTTCCATTTTTGGACGACATACTAAACTATGATGTTGTTTTTCCATTTTTGGACGACATACTATACTATGACGTTTTTTTTTCCATTTTTGGACGACATACTAAACTATGACATTTTTTTTTTCCATTTTTGGACGACATACTAAACTATGACGTTTTTTTTCCATTTTTGGACGACATACTAAACTATGACGTTTTTTTTTTCCATTTTTGGACGACATACTAAACTATGACGTTTTTTTCCATTTTTGGACGACATACTAAACTATGACGTTTTAGTGTCATTTTGGACGACATACTAAACTATGACGTTTTTTTTCCATTTTTGGACGACATACTAAACTATGACGTTTTAGTGATATATTGGACGACACTATACTATGACGGTTTTCTCCATTTTTGGACGACATACTAAACTATGACGTTTTTTTCCATTTTTGGACGACATATGAATCTATGACGTTTTTTTCCATTTTTGGACCACATACTAAACTATGATGTTTTTGTGATGTTTTGAACGACAAATGGAAGTCAACCAACCAACCCAAATAGAAGACGATGCACATAAAAAAGGACCCACCATCTAAAAACAACACACAATAAATGCCTCAAATTCACAGTGGAGTAGAATTTATTCGTATTTTGTCCTAAGAAACTTCTCACCAAAAGAGAGAGACTGTGAAACATAAAAATAAATACCCGAGAACAGCAGAACCAGTAAGAAGTTGAAGTGTAGTTACAAAAATAAGTCTGTGTATATTTCTTTTTTCTTTTACATTTCTGCAGATACTATCATTCTGTTCTGAGAAAAAAAATTAAGCAAAAACAAAACATCAGTGATGCGGTGCAGCAATTACAGCTGAGCTCTGACACTATTTCATAGAGAAAACGTGATTTGTGCTCCACTTTCCAAAAAAAACCTAAACAAATGTAAACATGATAGAATTCAAACTGCAGGTGAATATTTTTAGCTTTACATATTTCCAACGGACGTCCTTCAAGCAGCTAACATGCAGAAGACTGTTAGAAAATGACTGAGTTCAATCATATGCAATCAGAAGGAGGAAGTAAGTCTTCTTTAAATTGAAGATGTTATCAATATTAGAGAAAGAATCATGAATTGAATGAATCAGTTGTATTTGTGAAAAAAAACCCTAAAACTATAAGACGATGAACATGAAACAGATTTTACAGTAAATAAACAGAACATATGTTCAAAGTTGCGTTGCATTCAAAGGAAAAGTCAAACTGGAGAATGTATCTTGGAATTATGATTTAACTATCTGATAATTAAGATATACAACACGCTAATGTGGTAGAAATGATGATTTTTCTCTCTTACCTCACCTCAACCTGTTGAGGCAGATGTCTGCCCTCCCTGAACCTGGTTCTGCCCGAGGTTTCTAGCTGGTTTTCTTAAACTCTCAGCAACAAATCTCCCCTTCAGCAGCACTTACATACACCGATCTTTCCTCTTTTATTCCCATCTATATTCTAAATCTTCTTACAAAAAGGTTTGCTCCTGCATTAGTCCTGGCATGATTTATGGAACTTTTTTTTCCCCTTAAAACGTGGTCAAAACTTGATATTTTTGAGATTGTTGACAGGTTTGTTTTCTGATTTGTAGAGCGATAAAATGAGATGACTAAAATCCTCTCTGTGAAAATCTTTGATTAATATATGATCAAAATGAAACAAATTATTCATATTTTCAAATTTCTATTCTGGAAATTAATGCAAATTAGGACATTTTTAGACATATAATACCTCTTTTGCATATGTAAACTAAAAACAACTTTGTCTTATTGTAAAAACAATCAACCGGGGAAGTTTATTGGTGATATTATTTAAAATTTTACCCCATTCACCAGTATTTCTTTCTATTTAAAAACCAGAAAATTCTCAGGAGAGTTCCGATTATGGAGATTTAATCTCAAGATTCCACAGTATCTTGTAATCACCGTCCTTTTGTGAATGCAACACACTTCTGTACATTTAGTCTGTATTTCTGAAATCTTTGCACTTTCACACATTTATAACCAGTTTTTTGAGTAAACATTTAACCTTTAGTCGGTCGTGAATGTGTTTAAGGTACCTTCAGTTCATTTATTTTGACTGAATTTGGAAAAACTGTAAGTATAAAGTGAGATTTTCTTCCTTTTTTAGTTTTTGTCTCATACCGCATGTGGGAGGCACAGCAGCAAAAAAACCCCCAAAAAACTAAAATACCTGAAACTGAACTCTAAAATCATCCAACATGTCATTCTCTAAAGCAACTTTCTCCCACAAGCAACTAAAAATACAGCAGAGTCAATAATCTTCAAATCAAAGACACAACATAAACACACACACAAAAAAAAACGCATCCGATATAAATAATCTCTTAATCGTGTCTATGTGTGAATCAAAAACAGCTACAATCACTTTCAAAGATCCCTCAGTTTTCCCACAGTTCTACTTGTGTTTATCCAAATACTGCAGATGTTCCAACACAGAAAAGTCCCTCCTCATGAACGAACTGAGAGCAAAGAGTCGGTAAATACAAACTGACATATCGGAGAAGTCTGCTGAATTTACAGGATTCAGGGATTCACTTTATTTTCTGAATAAAACTGAGACTTTAAGGTTGTGAGAAGCTTTTGTGCAACTGAATGATGCCTTTTTAACAGATTAAAAACCAACAAGGAACCTTAAATCAGATCATTACTGTCACCAGCAAGACTTTTTTCAATGTTTCTTGGTACCAAAATTCTGAATATCGATGTTCTTTGTCAAAAGATGATCATGATTGTGTTTTCAGGAGAGGTTTTGAGTCCACCAGGAGCTTCCTTCTACACTGCAGTTCCTTCTGATCACCAGTAGAGGGCGACAGGTAGGAAAACGCTGAAATTTCATGCTAAATTCTGGAAATATGGTTTAAAATCCTGCAAATAGATGTAATCTAACCGTCAACCATCCAGTTAATGTTAACGTAAAGTATAATGGAGAGGAAAACTATCAAAGCATCATGAATTTTCCACAACTTCATTCATTTTTCTTGGGAAATTGCATCCACAGTAAAATAATAAAACTTTAAGGCTTTTAGTTCAACGGAAAGTCAAAGTCCTGGTGGTTTGTTTTGTTTTTTAGCTTAAAAGAACAACTAACCTAGTATGTTTTACTGTAAAAAGCTGCTGGTGGCAGAATTATGAAGACATAACCTGGTTTACGGTTTTTAAAATTTTTTTAATCTCTATATATTTACAGGTAGTTGCTTTCTACTGGGAGGGTTTCAGACTTTGGTGACGCTGCTCCTTTGTTCTTCCGGATGCTGATCTTCGTCTTCGTCATCGACGCTCAGGTCCAGCCTCAGGTTGTCCAGAGTCTGACGGATTGTCAGCGTCTCTTTACGCCTGCAGGACACGGAGATGGTGTTTTATTCGTCTACCAGTGGAATTATGGGAAGGTACGTGAACAAGAAAGAGTCAGGAAATGAATAGAACCATCTCTCTAGATTTTTCATAGTGAAAAATTCAGGGTTAGATCTTTAACAGATCATAATGTCAAGTTTGTTTCTTTACCATATCAGATTTTTCTGTTGTTTATAGACTATTTTGTCATGAATCTTTCCTGTCTCTTCTCTGGATGATCTTTAAATCATATCTGGATCCTTCGGTGATCATATTTTGACCATGTCTGGGTCATTTATTCTTTTTCAGTCACCAAAAGTATTGGGACACACCTTATGATCATTGAATCCGGGTGTTTCATTTGGAATAATTGCCACAGGTGTATTGAATCCAGCACCTAGCAATGCAGTCTGTATTTACAAACATATGTGAAAGATTGGATTGTTCTGAAGAGCCCAGTGGGTTCAAAGGTGTTGCAATAAGTCAGTTTGTGAAACTTCTTCAACTTTAAGTGCATTTACTGAATGGAAACGTCTTCTGTGGTGTGATAAATTAGGGTTAGGTGGATGTTAGCACCCGTCTGACTGCATTTTACCAACTGTCAACTTTGGAGGATGCAGACCTTTTTCTCTAATTTCAGTGCCCGATCTACACTGCAAAAACTCAAAATCTTACCAAGTCTATTTGTCTTATTTTTAGTCACAATGTCTCATCCCACTTGATTTAAGATAAATTCACTTAACAAGAGACATTTCAGCAAGATGGGGGACTTGTTTTAAGACAATGCATCTTAAATATCTCATTAAGTCAAACAATATTGAAATTATCTTGTTTTGAGTTGAATTTCACAAGAAAACTCAAAGTAAGTTTAACCCTCGTGTCGTCCTGTGGGTCAAACTAACCTGTTTTGAAGTTTGAAAATGTGGGAAAAAATATATTTTCACAGTGAAACTTCTGATGTCCACATTTTCAACATGTTTGGGAAATTTCTGAACATTTTTTGGTGGAAAAGAAGAAATGTTAAAAATGTTTCTTAAGGATATTCACTAAAAAAATCAACCAAAATCCAGCGAAATTCGCTGGATTTTGGTTGATTTTTATGTGAATGTTCTTAAAGAAAATATTAGAATTTTACTGATATATATGTAATCACTTTAGATATTTTTAGGATTTTTAAAAATATTTTTACTCATTTTTGGAAAATATTTACAAGAATTTTCTTTCCAAATTTGGGTGATTTTCTTTTAAAATAAAACTTTTGAGAAATTATGGGAGTTTTCTTCCTGAAGGTTTTGTAAATTTTCAGAAAATTGGGGAATATTTTTGCTGATTTTTTGGATTTTTTTCAGACAAGAAAACAATATTTTTGGTGCCCATAAATGAAGACAGCAGGAGGGTTAATACATCTCAAATTAGGAGGTTACATGAAAGCGAAAATCTATTTTTGAGTGAAAAACTGCTTATTTTAAGACACCTAAGCTTGACAATCCTGGTAAAATAGAGCTTAAAATAAGTTTTCCCAGCTAATTTTAAGATCTCAATATTCTAAACATCATATCTTATTTCAAGAAATCTTGCCGAGCCATTTTTCACTTGTTCTATTGGCAGATTTTTTTCACTTATTTCAAGATAAAAGTTCCTTGAAATAAGTGAAAAAAATCCGCCAATAGGCAGAAAAAATAAGTTGTTTTTCTTGTTTTGAAAGCGACATTTTTTCCCATGTAACAAATAATCTAATGCATGAATTGGCCAAAAAGCTGTCACAAAGTCCAAACTCCAAAGAGTAGAAGCTGTTATTGTGAATGGATTTAGAATGCAATGTAATGACCTGGTTTCCCCAATACTTTGCCCCATATTGTGTACATTGGGTGAACTAGTGACCACAGCAGCTAAACTGTAAGTAGACAGGTAAAGTTCAGACCCAGAGGAGAGTGTTAGTAAAGTGTGGGTGCAGTCAGTACTTGTTCTGCAGGTGTTGGTCCAGCAGCTGCCTCTGCAGTCGGCTGTTGTTCTCCCTCTCCTCGGCCAGCTCTCGGTGGCTGTGGCGGTACTGAGCCTCCTTCCTGCTCGCCTCCTCCTCGGCCTCGTTCACCTGCCGCTTCAGGCTGCGGATCCTCTGGGTCATCTGGAGAACCAATCACAGAGCTCCGGTTAGTTTGAAATGCAGACATAACACATTTTCTCTTTGGATTTGCTGTCAGATTAGCATATATCTTCATGAATGTTCATATTCATCCTGCTGCTGTATGATGCTGCTTATTTATTTAACTTAGAGGAAAGACTCCTAAACAGCTGGAAGCAACAAACTAAAAGCTCTGTGTTTCCATTTGTCCATTATTGTCCATACAGATTTTCTCTGCAACACACAGTTTATTGCTTCAATACAGTGATGGCTCCAGAAAAGTTTCATAATTGTGAAGTCAATGAGAAAATGACTGTTTGTGGTAACTAAAACTCAGACAAAATGCAAAACAGTCCGAACTGTGAGTGCAAACATCTCAAAGAGAAAACCTGGCTGGTATCAAAAGCTCTAATTTCTGTTTGGAAAGAATAAAACAAACATCACAAACTAGGAATTGTGATTTATAAAGTCTCTAAAATATGACACCGTCAAAATACACAAACTTTTGAAGTGAAGTTTGGCTTTTATCATGAACTGGTTCATTTTATTGTGTGTTGTGTTGTTTTCCTGCAGAGCTCTGCTGCCCTCATGTGGTTAGAAAGTGTATAAAAGTGAGGGTTTGTGTTACCAGGTCTTTCTGCTCGGTGGCTATCCGGTGCTCCTCCTCCATCTGGTCCGTCAGCTCGTTGATCCTCCTCTCCAGCTTACTGATGGTGTTTGTCAGAGTCATTTTGTTTCTGCACAACAAAAACACACAAAAGCATCACACAAATGCTCACTTTAAAGTTCCACAACACTCTATCTGCAGGTTTGTGCAAAAACACAGCTGTAAATATGAGTATTTCACATTACAGCTAAACACCAATTATAACTGGTGCTCTTATTGTGGAGCGTAAAGGAAGTCAAAGGAGGGATTTATAATAAATAACTGTTAATATCAGTCATTTCGAGATGAAACTTGAACACAAATTATGTCACAAATCTGGAATAGTTCCCCGAAACGTCCTCAGATTCATCAGCTTCTTCATCTGCAGTAACTTTGTGTTTAGAAGAGCTTTTTGTTTCTTACTTTCTAGATGTTCCAAACCTGTTTGAACTTAAATAAATGGAAGCTAATGGTTGTTTGGACACAGGGTGGAAGCTAAAATGTTCTCCACTACTTGCATTTTAACATGATGAATTCCAATATAAATAATACAGGACCCGAGGCTAAACATGTTAGAACCCTGATGAAACCAGAGGGAACTGGACGGTTTTAGATCCGTGGTTCATTCACTTTAAAGGATCTTGTATCTGAAGTGTGGCAACTAGCTTCTGACTGACCTCTCCTCAGTCCTCAGAAGGTTCTCCAGCTCCTTCATCCTGCTCTCCGTCCTGGAGATGACGTCCTCCTGAACTCTGGAGCTCTGCAGCTCGTCCACCTCCAGACGCAGCTCACGCAGCTACACAAACACAAACCAAACACAAACAACTCAGTTAAAAGTTGGTCACTTTTCTTTTCATCCTTCGTTGTTAGTTATTTGCATTCTACTTGTCAGAATGTTCTTGCATCAGTATATTCATACAGGGATCTGTGTATCAGTATGAACATTACAGCATAACTAAGACAAAACTAATTGTATGGTGAATATTACTGTCTGATCACTAATGCGACTGTTTGGGGTCACTTAGAAATGCCCTTATTTTTGAAAGAAAAGCAGTTGAAGATAACATTAAATGAATGATAAATCCAGTCTAGACATTGTTAATGTGGTAAATGACTATTGTAGCTGGAAACAGCTGATTTTTAATGGAATATCTCCATAGAGGTACAGAGGAACATTTCCAGCAACCATCACTCCTGTGTTCTAATGCTACATTGTGTTAGCTAATGGTGTTGAAAGGCTAATTGATGATTAGAAAACACTTGTGCAGTTATGTTAGAACATGAATAAAAGTGTGACTTTTCATGGAAAACATGAAATTGTCTGGATGACCCCAAACTTTTGAACGATGGTGTACGTTGGACTGTAAGTAAAGAAATGCAGTATAATAATACAAAGACACAGTGAAGTTGACTCCTTCAGTTTCTGCTCACTGTATAATACCAGTTCTAAAGCTTAAAGGTATCAGAAAAAATACATTAAAAATGGTGCAATACTGTAATGTTCAAAAAAACTGTAAAAATAACTGCAAATATCTGTGAAATAATTATATTTTTACCTGATTTAAATACAGAAAAACTGTACTTTTATGGTCACACACTGTAAAAGAACAAATGACTATTTGTAAAAACACAGACTTCCAATGGAGACATTATCTACAATTTTGACCATTTACTTTTTAAATTCTTTGTAAATTAATATTTTTTGTGTTGTTTTGTTAGATATTATCAATTTTAACAAAAGAAGGAACGTGCATAAAATAACCATTGAGAATATGATAAAATATTTCCCATTTTCAGTTGTTAATGTACATAATATTTCATTAAAATATCTGTAAAAATCACTAGATTATTTGCTGATTTAAACACAGTGAGACATAGTGTAATTTTATGGTTAAATGTTGTAAAATTATTATTTATAAAAATACAGCTTTTAGATGTGGATATTATTTACAGTTTGGGCCTGTTTATCCAACGCCAACATGAAGTTTAAGTATATTTTTTAGTGATTTTACTCATTACTGTGTGTAATTTAACAAAAATGTAATATATATATATTTTTAAAGAAGATTATCTAGTTCAGTTTAAAGTTAAAAATTGTTTTAAAAAAGTTGAATTACAGTGTGGAGCCCATGTGATTATGGTTGGAATACCAAAGCTTCTAATCTGAAATGTTTGTCCAACTTTATGATAGAAAACATGAAAAATTTAACTCCTAAATATTAGCTACTAAATTTGAATTTGACCGCCTTTCTTTTCCTGTAGTAGAGGTGAAACCAGATTACCTACCTGTCTCTCCAAGGAAACTTTCTCCATTTCCAGCTGGTCGTTCAGATCTTTCTCCTGAATCACCTTCAGCTGCAGCTGCTCAGTCTGACAGAAAACAGGAAAACATGTCAACAAACCAGACAATAAAACCGGATTTAGATAGGAAAGTTGTTAGTCAAGCGTCTGCATTGTGTTTTACCTGTTCGATGGCTCTCTTGTGTTTGGCCGCCCACCTCTGCTCGCTGTCGTGAAGCTCCTCCAGGTCGCTCTCCAGGTCGATCATCTTCTCCTGAAAACCCACCGACAGTTCAGATAAAGGATCAAACAGCCGGAGATCTGAGGTCACCCTTCATCACGTCGGCTTATTCAGAACCAGGACGCATTAAGAGTCTTCAGAAATGATGTATATTTGGGATAATGGCATTAACGCGCTGATTGCTACACGGGATTTACATAATTAATCCCTCATTAACCCCGAACTCTGACGGTTTGCACGACTGATTAATTCAAGTGGACACTTCTGGTTGAATCATCAGGTCGCGTTCACAAAGACTCTGTGGAGGCTGAGTGATCAAACGTTCAGGAAACGGAAAAACATGAGCAGTTTTCTAAAAATTCATCCCAAATAAAGAAGAGGAGCGTGTCTCTTTAACTACGGTTGTCTTTTATGATACTATATACGTGCTTGTATTGATGTTAACGTCAACAAATATCAGGAAAAGACCAAAACCAACAAAGATTGTAACCTAATACCAACTACTGAGTGTTAATCCAAAGCCTAATATACAGAATCTGATGGGTTTTAATGTTAAAACCACCAATAGAGGAAGTAAATGACATTAATTGTCTCATTACAAAGACATCTTTCAAGAAGACTTTGGTCAAAGACTCCTTTGGTGAGATTCTGACTCTTAAACTAGGTTACTTTGGGTAAACTAGTAGCTAGCATGCTAGCACAGTGATCAGACAATCAAAGTTAATGGTAACGTTAGCCATGTTAGCCATGCAATGCACTAATATTAATTTTTCTTATTGTTGTGATGCCAAAAATCTTCACTTCCTGAGATGCTGGGAGTGCATGAAAACTGTTGTGCTCACTCTTGCCAGCCAATAACAAAACATTTACAGTGCTTTAGTTGTAAAAAAAGACATGCTAAAGTTAGCAAAAGTAGCTCTAGCGATGAAATAAAACTGGAGAACTCTCAGGCTGCTGCTCTGTTTTGAATGCAGAGACAGTATCTGCCAACGGGTGTCAACTTTTCCCCTGCTTGTCTGACGTTTTGATCGATTATGGGTCTCTAGAAATACGGTGGATATACAATTATGTTCAAAAACATTGAAAAACAGGATTTTGCACAACTTTAAGAAGCAATGTGAAGTAATTTCAGTACCACTAAAGTGGAAAATCGATATATAAGTGAAGAAGCGACAAATGAAAACATTGTTGGTTTTGGTTGGACTTATACATTTCTATTTTTTGTTTTTGCTGCAGCAACTTTCTTGGTAAATGTTAGTTTAGAGGTTCGTTCAACCAGTTAACCAGCAGGACAAGACAATTTTCTATTTTCTTCTATTCGTTACCAGGAAAGACCTCCATCTACTCAAACAGATACCTGATAGTATTTTGTTGATTTCTTTCTTTTGATTTTAGATGTTGTTCTCAAAGAAGAACACAAGACAATGACAGTTTGCTTCAGTTGGACCGATTCTTTATATTCTCTCATGTAGAGTACTGTGAAGTCGTATATTGTGCAGTGAAACGGGTACCTGTGCCAGTTTGAGCTGCTTGGCCGTGTCGTCTTTGGTCTGGTTGACGGTCTGCAGCTCCATGGTCAGGTCGTCCACCGTCCTCTCGGCCTGTTTACACTGCAGCTGGAGACGCTCCCTCATCTGGATCTCGTCCTCCAGATTCCGCTCAGTGTCGCTCAGCTTACCAGAGACCTGCACAAACACCGTCCAGCAAGGTTATTTCAAACGTTCCGAGAAAGCTCTATTGATGCTTTCAGCAGAAACGCTTCTTTTAGTTCACATAATGTTCTTCTTAAAGGTTAGATACCTAAAGTGGTTCTAAAAATGTTGCGTGATAAAGTTTGACCGGTTTACTCTGTCATAGAAAGTTGTTACACCAGGAACGTTCATTGTGGGAACTTTTCATAGATTCAGTAATTTGTGGCCTCCACAACATCCCCAATATGTCAGCAGAACATTACAGGCAGAATGTTCCACCTTTGCTAATATATCAGAGTACAGGAACGTCTTATGAAAAAGGTTCTGTCATCTGAGGTCTTGATAACATCTAATATTTTCTGTGTTGCATTAAGAACATCCTTACTTCGTTATCATTGCAGGAACATTTTATAGAAGGTTCTCTAATCAACAGAGAGGCAGAATGTTCTACCAGTAATATATTATATTACAGGAACGTTTTAAAACATACTGAATAAAAGAACTTCCATCATCTCGATAACATCTGGAGAACATTTTCCAGATGCTGCATTGAGAACATTTTATAGAAGAACGTTCCCTCAACACAAAGGCAAAATGTTCCACCTTTAAGTTATCACATTACAGGAACATTATAAAACATTCTGTATAAAAGAACGTTCTGTCATCTGAGACCTGATTAACATCTGGAGAACATTTTCCAGATGTTGCATTGAGAACATTCTTCCTTTGTTATCAACGTTCTATGATGTGTTCACTCAACAAAAAGGCTGGATGTGCTACACCTGTCATCTGAGGCCTCGATAACATCTGGAGAACATCTTCCAGATGTTGTACTGAGAACACCTTTCCTTTGTTAACATTGCAGGAACCTTTTGTAGAAGAACTTTCTATAACGTGTTCCCTCAACAACATCCTTCAGAACACCTTTAGAACATTGCAGGCAGAATGTTCCAAATCTTAATATATCACGTTACAGGAAAGTTTTCAAAAAAAAAAATCTAAAGCCTTAAAAACATCTGGAAAATATTTCCTCCTTTGTTATTGTGGAAGATAATCTGTGTTACCGACAACTTTGTAGGAACATTCCTGGCAATTAAAGCGTTCTTCAAAGGTTCTGTGAATGTAACCGATGTTAGAGCTTGATGAAGTACCTCTCCCTGCAGTCTGCTGATGCTGATCTGCAGCTTCTGCAGCTCCTGGTCCTTCTCCAGCAGCGTCTCCTCCAGCTCCTCCACCCTCAGCTGGGCGTCGTCTCGCAGTTTCTGGTGGAGGCTGAGTTCTGCAGCGGCCTGAGTGGAGATCTGCAGGGCTTCACTCAGCTGCAAACACACAAACAAACTTACTGACTTTAACATCTCCCAACACTGGCTGTGCATCTTATTTATCTTTTCTGACATACCTGTACTTCTAATTTTGCAAACATGCTAGTTAGCATTATGCTAACTGCTTACAGACAGTTAATATAAACCAAAACAATCGCTGCAGGAAAAAATATTAGATGAGTTTGTATTCAGTATTTTTATTTTTTGGCCTCTCCTTTGCAGATGAATCAATAAACAGACTTCCATATTTTGTAGTTTGACATCATCATAGTCTGAATATGAAAAAAAATGACACATTAGTAGTTTTTATCAACAAGTCAGTAACAAAGCAATGATCTCAAGATGGAACGAATCAGGTTTATTTGTTTTAATTGCACCTGAAACACACCAAAATGTTCTAGGAAAGGATGTGGCGTCTATTATTATAATAAATATAATCGGTATATCTCTAATTAGTCACTTCAAATTAATTGTTAATACTGAGAGTATTAGAGTTGTAGCACAGCAGCTAAACCAGTAGCAATATCGCTATGCTTTTGCTCTTTTTCTGCAAATTTACTTCAGTTTCATAAGTATTTGTCCCATTTTTCAGTGATGACCTCAGTTTCTCTGTGAGTCTGTGGTTTCTTATCAACTCAACCCCACCAGATAAACGGTAATATGTGATGTTTTTGGTTCCTGTCTGCGTTTGTACCTCCGTCTCCAGTCTGATGATGGTGGACGTCAGCTCCGACGTCTTCTTGTCTTTGGTGTCTTTGTCGATCTCCAGCTCCTCCAGTTGTCTCTCAGCCAGCCACAGTTTCTCAGCCAGAGTCTTGGAGTGCTGCGTTTGCTTCTCCAGGCTTTCCTGAACACAACAAACACACAACAACAGTTCATAAAGTAGAAAACACGCGTCTGACATTTGGAAATCAACAATAAAGAAGACTCTGAAATCACTCTATGACTAAATTTCACATCTATTATTAGTTTATGTTTTATATTTCATATTTATAGAAATTATTATTATTAACTCATTCTTCTTATTATTATTTAAAATCCTGAATATAATATAGTTTATGGCAGTGAATGAGCTAAAACTCAATTAAAAATATATTTAAATTTATTTACAATAGTGCTACTATTCTAGAACACAACATGTTGTAGTTAAAACGTAGATCTTTTACTGTTGAGTTTGGTCCATAAAGTTCTCAGCATGTCTGGAATCTGTAACTATTGTACTGTTAAACAATTAGAAAAAAAAAAAAAAAATGTAAAAAAATTCTGTGTTTTGGATTTTTCAGTGTAATCAGATTTTCTTGTTTCCACAGTCATGGAAAAGATTTAAATAACAACTCAAAAACGGTAAAATAAACAAATAGTCAAATAAATAAATAGCTAGACAGATGAATATGATTATTTTATTTTTACATTTATATTTGAGATATTTAAGATATATGATTGCTTTTTAATTTTGTACCATTTTTATTTTAAAAAATAATAATTTAATATTTTTTATTATACTCTTAAATCTTTGCAAATATTTGATATTGAATATTTATTTGTGTGTATATTTATTATACTGAGAAAAAAATTACATAATATTAAAAATATTGAGAAAAATAATATATGCTTTTCTTTTTTTTTACAGTGTTTCAGTTTACTTCTACACTGATTAATAAATAAATTAGCAAATAAATGAATGAATGAATAAATAAATAAATATTTTTATTATATAATTCCTTTTTATTACTTTTATTTTTTTTAAAAAGCACTAATTTTCAGCTTTTATTATAGCACAAAAATTTTGCCAATATTAATTACATTGGATATTTTTGTGTGTATACATTTACTATATTTAGAAAAATATTAAAGCTTAATATGATAAATATTACACAAAAAAACATGTTTTTTCTGGAGGGTTTCTGTAAACTTCTACATGATCTGACACTTTACAAAATGTCCTGTTCTGCAGCTCTGCATGAAACCTGATGCTCTTCTATGTCTAAACACAAATTATAAAAGCTGCTTTCTTTCTGCATTATTCAGGCTTCAGTCATTCTAGTTTCATATTTTCTCTTGTCCTGTGTCTCTCTGTTTACCTCTGCATCCTGGATCTTGTTTTTCAGCGACTGTTGCAGGAAGTTGAAGGCGTATTCCTGAGTGTTGGCCTCCACCATCATGTCTCGGGCCTGTTTCACTTCAATCTGCACAGAACAAGACAAAAATCAGTCCTGGAAAGATGTTTAAATGTACTAAATCTTAATATTGATCCATTTATCCATCCATTCATCCCACCTCCATCTCCCTGCATCTCTCCCCCATGGACTGGCTCTCCCTGTCCATCTCTATCATCTGCTCTCTCAGCCTCTTCATCTCGTTGTTCAGCTGAGCGTTGGTCCTCAGAAGGTCCTCGTTGTTCACCAGCAGGCCTCGCATCTCAAACCTTCACGAAAACACACAGAGCAGACCGTTAAACCTTAGAAAGGCACTTAAAGACATGCAGCCGTGAAGAACAGAGTGAAGGCTGGATACAGGTGCAAGATTTCAAACTGTAAAGACAAAAAAACGTCAGAACCAGTAACTGAAACAGCTTACTAATCACACCAGAAGTACAAAACATCATATCTGACCTGATCTGGTTCCTCTCCTTCTCCATCTCCACACTTTCTGCCTCCAGGAACTGATTACGCTGTAGAAAAAACAAACACCATCATAAATATATACATTGTCTAGAACTGCAATTGCTGCAACTACATTGGTTTAAACTGAAAATATTTTACAATTTCTGGGCTGATATTGTAGATAACCAATAAAACCAACCTTAAAAATGTAAAAAAAAAAATTGACATGAAGAGGAAAATAAATATGTATTTGCTAATATGAAGATTGCTATAGAGGTATTCCAGCTCCAGAACGGTGAAATTTTGGAACTTTTGTGGTGGACTGGAGACTCAGCTGACTTAGGTTGTGATTAATGTTTACCGACACCAACAGAGCAGCAGTTCATGCAAGCATCAGTTCTGAGGATTCTCTCTGATCTTCAGGTTTACATTGTAGCTGGGAGAAGGTCAGATTTAGATTACAGACCAACATGGAGACAAGTTGTCTGCTTAGTCACATCAGAATAGACGATATCTCCTGTAGTGGCTTGGTGGTTAACACTGTCGCCTTGCAGCTAGAAGATCCCGGTTCGCTTCCCGGCCTTCCTGGGATCTTTCTGCATGGAGTTTCCATGTTCTCCTGTCCATGTGTGGGTTTTCTCTGGGTTCTCCAGCTTCCTCCCACAGTCCAGTAACATGCTGAGGTTAATTGGTGATTCTAAATTGTAGGTGTAGATCTGTAGGTGTGAATGTGAGAGTGATTGTTTGTCTCTATATGTAACCCTGTGATAGACTGTTGACCTGTCCAGGTGTCCCCTGCCTTCACCCTCAGTCAGCTGGGATAGACTCCAGCCCTCTGTGACCCTAAGTGGTGTATAGATGATGCATGGATGGATAATCTCCTGCAGCGTCTGCTTATCTAAAGGCCATTATGACCTCAGAAAGGGGAAAGAGTCATTGTTCCTTCACATCTTGGACTTTCTCTCTGGTGTCCACTGAACATCTGTACATTCCTACATGTGTCTGGATCCCAGAGTGCTCTCTAAGAGTCGTACCTTCTGGCAGACGTCCAGCTGTTTGGTCAGTTCTTCTATGTAGTCTTTCTTGTTAGGTGGCCCCAGAGTGTTAGAGCGTAGGCTGTAGTGGGTGGGAACCACCTGCAGCAGGAAGATGACACGTTTTAACGAACATACGAACATGCTTAACGTGTCAGATATATGTGTGTGGGTAAACGTACGGTGGTGTTGGCCTCCGCCCTCCTCCTCACTAGGGTGTCGTAGGCGGAGAACCGGGGCCGGGGGGCCAGGTTGGTGCTCGGTACCGGACTGGTGCTGCGACTGTTGAAGCCGTAAAGGTTCATCTCTGAGGTGGCCGGAGAAAGTCCACCCTGAAGATAGAGAGGAGGAGGGTCAGGAGTTAGAATGCCAGCTTGGCAGTTATAAATGCACGTTATTTTCTTGTGAAACACTGCAAAACTTTAGATGAAACACTGGATTCTCTCATAAAATAGCTGCAGTTATAGGATCATTTCATTATTGTGTGTTCACACGACGCAAAAGGATCACTAAAACTAGATCAGAGACTCTTTGATCAACTTATTCAGTATTATAGATTCTGAATCAATGACATGATGAGAAATAACAGTGAAGATTTCGGGCTTTTATCTTTAACCCTCCTGTTGTCCTCATTTTTGGGCACCAAAAGTGTTTCCTTGTCTGAAAAAAATCCAAAAAAATCAGCAAAAAAATTCTCCAAATTTCTGAAAATTTGCAAAACCTTCAGGAAGAAAACTCCAATAATTCCTTAAAAGTTTCCCTTAAAAATTTTATTTAAAAAAAAAAAAAAAAAAAAAAAATCCCCCAAATTTGGCAAGAAAATTCTTGTAAATTTTATCAAAAAATGAATAAAAATCTTCCAAAAAATCCTAAAAATATCTAAAGTGATTCCATATATATCAGTGAAATTTCTAATATTTTCTTGAAGAAGATTCACAAAAAAATCAACCAAAATCCAGCGAATTTCACTTATTATTATATATAATAATATAATTATTTTTCCAAAATTACAGATTACAGGTTCTGAATCAATGACATGAAGAGAAAAAATAGAGAAAACTTCAGGTTTTTATCTTTAACAGTTCCTCAGATTTTGTTGCTCAAACAGCCAAAAAAAAGCTGCTGGAAGTGGGCTGATGGGCAATTTTTATAACACATTTATCTGAGAAAGTATTCGATATATGAAGCAAAAATTTCTCAGATATCTTAAAAAACACTCATAATTTACGCTATGAAAATTTCATGTAAATCAGACACGGTGGAGCAGAAACAGATCTAAAAACGCAGAGTCCTACAGTTACAAACCTTGAACTCGGACATGCGGTACATGGGGTTGTACTCCATGGAGGTGGTCGTAGCGTACGGACTGTTGAACGCTCTGGGTGGACTGTCGATGACACCCACCTGTACACAACAACAACAACAACAACACAACAACAGCATTAAACTTCTGATCAATAACAGAAGCAGAAATCAATACAAAAGCCAACAATCTCACAGCAGACTGAAGGGACGTTGTGTCGCCTCGATCATCAGTTTGCGTGAATTCAAGTTTAAAATTCAGCTTTATTTAATAAAAACCCTGTTAAGGTAATAAATTTAAAAACAGATGAAGCATGTTGCCAACACCTACTCTCAAATAGATTTAAATCAAAGGCAATAACTTTGAATGTTAGACATTTACTACTTTAACAGGGCATCATCATGTGTCAATTACAAATCATTGCATGTGGTTAATTACTGTTGAGTGACATATGAGTAAATACTGGCATCTGCATCATTTTATCATTTTGCAGAAGAATCACAAGTCTAATATACACATATCATGATTAGATCTGATTGTTGAGAAACTCTGCTTTGATTGAATGTCATCAGATAAACAGGTTTTACAATGAGAAACCTTAAATCTGCATTTTGTCCAGGTGTGGGCCTTGTTCATATACTGAAAAGGAAAAAATGAATTCTGCATAAGACATTTACAGGTTAGAAAGACTGTAAAAAGATGAAATATTGAAGAATGAATCAAGAATGGGTCAATTAGATGCACTTTTAAAGGATATATTTTCATCTTTCTCCATTTTTACTGAATTACTGCATATAAACCAGGACATTTAGCAATGTTTTGTGAAAGTATCATATACTTAAAATGTTGATTTTCCTCAATTTGATTAGTTTCAGGATATAAAAGTTGTTAGAATATGATGAAACACTTATTATTGTAAGTGTTGACAATATAGACATCTAAAAAACAGGATAAAAGACAAAATAACAGAGAGAAACAGGAATAAACAAAAATTTGCAACAGCATGTAGAAGATTTACCACTTTACAGAGTAGTTTTAATGATAAATTCCACTTAAAAAAAATAGTTCTTTATATGTTAAGACAATTTCAACAAAAATGTACTTTAAAACCTTCCTAGAAGTAAGTATCTGCATTTTTAAATATGATTTGGAGTGAAATACAGAAAAATGGCTCTTTAATTTTTCATGTCACAAACAAATTTCTTTTCTCCTGATTCTCCACGTGTTGAGATATTTCATCCAGTTTAGTGTCTACTTTCAGGTTTCAATAGGATGCAGAGTGAATAAAATGCTGTAAAGCTTAGTTTTGTACAGGAGATGACACAATATTGGCATTTAATAATAGGGTAAAAGACATAAAAACAGAGAGAAATATCAGCATGAAAAAAGGTTTGCAACATCATGTAAAAGAATTGGCACTTTATGGCGTAGTTTTAGGTAAAAATGAATCAAAAAATTCATTTTTTAGTAATTCTGCACATGCATTGAGATTATTTCAGATTGTTTAGTGTCTATTTTTAGGCATTAATAGGACGCAGACTGAATAAAATGCTTTAAAGCTGAGTTTTGTACAGAAGCTGGCACAATACTGGCATTTAAACACTGCATAAAAAAATGACACAACAGAGAAAACAAAAATGTAAAACAAAGTTTGCAGCAGCATGTAAAAAAGAATTTCATTTTGTGGAGTAGTTTTGGGTAAAAATTAGTCCAAAAATTCCTTTTATTCATAATTTTGCATGCGTCAAGTTGATTTCAACCTATTTAGTGTCTGCTTTTAGGCTTCAATATGATGCAGAGTGAATAAAATGTTTCAAAGCTGAGTTCTGTCCAGAAGATGGCACTGTTTAATAGCTGCTGCTGTTTCTGTGGTTGTAAAGCAGGATCTGCATTAACATAAAACCATCATTAATCCCTGTGAGAACTCCTCCTCACCCACCTTGTCAGACATCGTGTCCCAGTCCCGGGAGGCCAGAGACTCCAGGGAGCCTTTGTAGTTGTTGTTCCCCAGCCGGGCGCTCTCCCATTGGGCCAGTCTGGGTCCGTTCTCCCCGACCGACCCGCCGATTCCAGGACTGTCGGCGTCCCTGCTGCCGATCCCGTTGGTCTTCAGCTCGTTGTTGAGGAACAGCTGATATCTGGGGTTCGGGGTGGTCGTCGTGGCTTTGGGCGTGGAGGGTTCCTCCTCTGATGGACTGTCTGGATGCTTGTTCGAATCGAATTCTGACTCCTGCAGCAGAAAAAGGCAGAAGGTGGGAAAGAAGGGATGAGGTAAACTTGGATGGAACTTAAAAGTAGACCTGCTGGAGGGTGAAATCAATCAGAAACACACAAAAACACCCAGGTACACAAACATGACGGGTGAAGGATGAATCAGCTCAGCATGTTGTCACTGACTGACAGCAGAGAGAAAATTAATAAATGGCACAAATAGAAGATAAAAATGCAGAAATTGGAAGAAAACCTTTCATAAAAGACAATTTAAAATGACACGATTCAACATCATGAAAAATGTACACAGAAATCAATGCAAATCAACTTCTTTGACAGCATTGTGCAGTTTATTCCCAAATATTTTCAGCTGTAGTGTCTCCAAAGTTGATTTAATGTTTTTTTCTGGCAACTAGAACTTCATAAGTATTATCAAAATTATGTTTGAAAATAGTTCCAAGTTCAACTCTTTCGCTCTGCTTTTAGCTCTGTTTTGGTCTCCACCAATTGAGAGGCAAATCTGAAGCTTTGTAGCTGCAAAATGCTGCAGATTTTTGATTCTTTCGCCTACAGTTTGGTGCTGAGCAGGTATCATATTATTGATTTTTGATTCTTAAATACATGTATGATCTATGACTAACCTGCTCATATCACTGGTAAACTTGATAAAGGGAAAGTAACTAAAGTATTTGGGAATAAACAGCAAAATGGAGACATTTCTTTTGTATTTTTATGATGGTTGTGCACTTAAATCACAGAACTTGATTTGGCAAATCAAGCAAGGACCTGAAACTCAAAGTTTGAACCTCAACTGATGTCATAATCAAGATATGATTCTTTTTTTGCAATTTGCAAGACAAATTATCCCAACTTTGCACATCACGTACTGTGAATCGCCACAATGCAAGATGCTAAATTCC
Source organism: Amphiprion ocellaris (assembly GCF_022539595.1). Classification (NCBI taxonomy): domain Eukaryota; kingdom Metazoa; phylum Chordata; class Actinopteri; family Pomacentridae; genus Amphiprion; species Amphiprion ocellaris. The sequence continues at coordinate 30,468,026 of NC_072782.1, read as the reverse complement.
TGTTTAGCAAAAGCAGAATATCAGCCAGAAACTCAAGCAAACAAGCTGCAAAAATGTGCAACAGTTTCCCCTGGTTCAGTCATTTTCCATGCAGAAAATCAACACAGTCATCATGAGGCTGCTGTTTTACACCAAAGACAACAATGGTGATAATGCACAAGTAATTTCCATTGAGTGAATCAAAGAAAAGCGTTTGATTGTGAAATCCGTTGGTGCGTTTGGGGCCATTTTGATTAGCGCGATTGGAGAAGATGCGCTGTGAAATTTTGCTGTGATTTCATGCTTTTCGAGTCGCCGTGGTGATTGAGTTCATCGCTTAAATCATGCAAGACGAAGAGCTTTTCACTTCATGCAAAGGCATCAAAGTGCTCGGTCAGGGTTCGTGTTTTCTTACCGATCCCAAGCCAGAATCAGCCACCGAGTCTCTACCAGAGTCTGTAGTTTGAGTTTTGCTCTTTGGCTCTGTAACCTTCTTCACAGCGCTGCCCTCTACTGGACAATCAATCCTTGCCGTTATCTGGTTGCTTTTGGCGTCTTTCTGGGCAGATTTAACCTGAGCGGCTTGCTTGAGCGGTGGGGTCACGGTGATGTTGGGAAGCGGACTCTCGATCGGTCCGGTGCTTCTCGGTGTGGTGGGACTGGACGGGGGGGACGTCAGGACCTCGATGGAAAAGGCCTTCGTGAGGCGTCCTGGTTTGAAAGGGCTCAGCGGCGAATTGTTAGGCCAGAGGGGATCCGAATCAGAGAATTTGCTGATCAGGTCTTTGATGCTGCCGGCTCGCTGCAGGTTTGAGCTGCGGGTCAAACCTACGGGCCTCCTCGGACCGGACTTCCGGGTCGGATCGGCCTCGTCTTTGGTAGGATTAGCTGGGGGTTTGGAGGTGGAGGAATCGTGTGGATGCTGGAAGAGGCGAACACAATAATAGATCCCCCCCAAAAACTGTTAAAGAAAGCATCTGGGCGGCAGATGTTCCTTGTTAGCTCTAGCAGATACGGTAAAAAACATAAACTGAACACAACTTCCACTATTTTTAGGCATACTGAACCACTGTAGACAATGCTATCGATCGCTAACTTGGCTACCTTAAGGCAGTATTGGAATTTGCAGTGTTATAGTATCAACGTGATGGTGTTTTTTTATTTGGTAGACATTTAGTTAACTGGATGATACAAAAACAGATCTTCTCATTGATAAGTCAAAAATTACGACCAGTTACAGGTAAAGAAAACACTACGGATTTCATAACAACGATGCATTCATTCATCTAGGTCTAAATTACTTTGTTATGGCCAGATGACCAGGTTGTTAGATGTTAAAAATCTGTCGACAGTTATCCAAGTAGGAAGAAACCATGAAAAGGTAGCAGAGTGTTGGTGGATGTCCTGGAACAATGATTTCAACATCAGACCTCTCATATACTTCATGCCTCAATGGGTTGGAGCTGTTTTAGCAGTATTTAAAGGAGCTACAGCGTATTAAGCAAGGGTTGTCATGACATTTTGGCTAATCAGTGCATGTTTATATTGCTATCCCAATAGCTAGCTACATGTACACACTGTGGTCCAGGATTTAAACCACACTGCCAGCTGCCATATTAGACATTTATAGGGAGAGAGGAGACAAAACGACAGTATGGTTTTGTTAGAAATAGACATTTGTAAAAAGTCAAGATTAGAACAAGGCCAAGATGAAGAAGTTCCTCTCAGACCACCTGAATTGCAATATGCTAAATGGTTAGCTTGGAGTTTTTGCCAATGACACCAAAACAAAAACACAACAATAAACTGCCAACTTCAATTTTAAAGCAACTGAACCATGATTTTTCTTTCATTTCCAAAGATCTCTTGAGTTTCACATTTTGTTTCCAGATGCTGATGAAGACTACTGTATTGCTAAAAAAAAAAAAAAAAAAGTCTGCTCAGTTGAATTGGGAGTTTACTTGAGTAAGTAAAAGTTAGGGTTGAAGACTACAAGTTAAGAAAACCGTATACACAAAAGCTCAACAGATGTTTATATGTCCTCATTTCTGCTTCCTACTAACATAACACACCTGAAACTCTGACCAACAGTCTCTTTTCAAGAGGTTTTCTGTGAAGTAACTTGACTGAAACTGACTCAAGCAGGATACATGACATGGTGAACATGAATATTGGTGACACTAAGTATGTTTGCTTCTTGTTTCGTCGTCATAATTAATAAAAGTACCTCTTCCCACATCTATTTCATGAAAAGGCTGCTTAGGAGAGTGATGAGCACATCCACAAGTGTCTCTAGCATGCTGTCTAAGTTGCAAAAATACATTTATTTATGATTATTTGCGTGCCAGACCTCCATCAGGCTCATGGTTTGCTGCATAGAGAAGCCACCTTAAACAGGAAGTGGCTGTAGCTTCGCAGCCAATCACCAAATTCCCCAGGCACTGTAAGAAGTCATGAATCCCCAAACACCATTCTACTGAGTGATGATTTTCAGTAACATACAGAAAGTTTAAAAAAAAAAGTCTGCAGAGGCTATATGTAGATGAACCTGCAGGGATGCATTTACATTCCAGATGAAAGAAAGATGAATAAATACAACCCATAATAAACACAAGACCTCATAAAACTTCAATCTGCTCACAATACATATGTATATTAAAAATAATCAGCACATTTTTCTTTACTCTGTCAGGACTGTGTATATTAAATGAAGTGAGTCTCTGTGTAAACAGATCCTACAGGCCTCCAGAGGCAACTGCGATGAAGAAAATATGCATATTATGCAGACAACATTTAACACAGCATATAGAAAAGATTAACATCAATAATAAATTTACTCAAGAACTTCCCCAGTAGAATATACAAACAGAATCAGCATCAAAATCCACGCAGTGATAATGTATACGCATATTAATGGACACAAGTAACCGGTCTCATGGGTATATCTATATTGAAAATGCTTCTTTTTCTACAAACCATTTGTCTGATGAAGCTTTAGCACTGAAAGGTTGCAAATAAATGTACTTTTGCAAGTTAGACACCATGCAGGAGTTAAAAATCTGTTTAAAATCACTGAAATATTTACATGTGACATGAAAATTTCAGTTTAATGAGGCCTAAGTAGGGAAATAAGCAGCCATATATCTAACTGTTAGTATATTTAGCTAACATTAGTGACTAATGTGAGCGGCCAGAGTAGAACATTGCACAAAGAAACTGCTTTCCAGATGAGGTTACATGTGAAATCAATAGTAACACAAACAGAGTAAATCTCTCAAGAGCAATTAGATTCAAAGACATCCTTCCATCACTTTAATTTCAACTTTAAGTGTTAATAGTGTGTTTCCTCTCCGTCTCTGTCTGCTGTCTTTACACTGTATGGATGCTGTTGACTGATGAAATGCATGCATAATGACATGAAGCTCGGCGTTGTGTGTGTGTGTGTGTGTGTGTGTGTGTGTGTGTGTGTGTGTGTGTGTGTGTGTGTGTGTGTGTTGCTATCCTGACATAAATCCCTCTTGAGAAACTGCAACATCTGCTCGCTCATCTGAAAAAAATCCCCCCACCCCAAAACCCGAAACACAGCATCCCACTTTCTCACACAGAAATAAAAGGTAGATAGGTGGATAAACAGACACAGAAAACTGCCCGAAAATTCAAAAATCCACTCAGCTTCCAAACCCAAAAAAAGAAAAAAAAAAACAGAAAGAGAGCAGAAAATGTCAGCGTTTTCCAGTTTTTTTTGCCAAAAAGCCACTTGAATAAATCCAACTTTAATTAACAATCACAACAAGAAGGCCGATGCCACTTAGAGAAATGAAGTGGCGAGCGTCCAGGGGTTTAACTTTCAGGGGGCTCCAGGGTCCAAAGCGCCGTGTGGCCTTAATCCAGGGACTCGCCTGGCTGCCTCCCCCGGGGACGGAGAGCCGAGGCTGGGGTGGGAGCGGAGCTGTCTGGGGTCTGGGATCACTGCTAATCACCGCCGTATTAAAATGTTTACAGGCCGAGGCGGGATTAGCTCTGAGCTGATGACTTTTAATGTTATTATTTTTGCCCTGTGAGCTCGAGCACGCTCAGTTTGGACTTTGAGGAGACGAGGACACGGTGGGCTGGTGATGGAGGGTCGGTGTGTTTGCTAATGTTTGTCCTTATGTACTGTAAAATACTTTGTTATTGTGATGGAGTTCAGCTGAGTTCAGGTCAAATTCCCCAACTGGTGAGAGAAGAGTGAGATTTCTGCTATATTTCATAACTATATTGAAACATGGTGGAAATCACTCCACTTCCATCCAGCAAACTATTTTGTTTTTATCAGGTTCATTTAGGTAGATCTAACATTTTGGCATCTCACTTGGAGCAGCATTTGGGTCTCACAGTTACCAAAAAAGTGAGTAAATTTCTACTTAAAATTTAACCTTGCATGGTGCATGTGCCTCTATATTTATTGTAAACATTCAAGTAAATAATCCATAGATTTCCAAAGAATTTTGAACCCATTTGTCTATGAAGTAGACCCACAAATTGAGTATAAAACGTCACATATTCCAGCGCCCACAACCCATATGAGTACTTGCTGATACTCACAGGAAGGCTAAAGACAGATGAACGGTACTTTCTCTTTTAGATAAGCTGACCAAAGCTACTTGGCAGTATATGGTTGATACAAAAAACAATACTGAGTTTGTGTAGTAGATCATTAAGATTTGGTTATTTTCCACTGCAGGGTTATTTTAAGGCAGCCTGAACCTTGCTGCCCTGTAAAATCTCCTTTAAGGCAACTTTCAGAGGAATATTAAGTAGCTGCTCCTACCTGAAAGCACATATAACCCTAAAAAACTGCTGTGAGGGCCTTGAAGTTGATTGGTTTAAGTTGGGGAAGACAAATGCTGATTGGTTAAACTTGGACAGAATAACAAGTGCCATTTTTCTGCCTTCTCGATCTCCTTGTTAAATAGCAGCCTTCTTCTAAAATTCACCATATAAGATAACATTAAACTACTCATAAAACTGTGTTTACATCCAGTAACAACTATTAGTTAGTGTTTTAGTGCAGATTCTAAACCACAATGGAATCAGAAAGGCTGAAAGGGCCGATTATGGATTTATTCCTTTAAATATCCTCACCACCTTGCACTTACCTCAAGTTCGTAGAGTTTAAAGCTGCCTGTCGTTGCTAAGTCATTTAAAAATTGTTACATTTATGGTCAAATTTAGCTCATACAACAATGCTGGACTGATGATTTCTGAATGGACAGTTTCTTGTAAAAACCTGTCATTTACGAAACCCAAAATACAACCTTCCTCTGGTATGTCGGTGGGTATACTCTCAAGTAAAGACTAGCTAGCCAGCTCATCTTTTTGAATTGACTTCCTCTAGTTGGTGTTGAAGTAACTACTGTTTTATAACATGAAAGCAGCCTCAAATAAAGCTTTTCCTTTGTCCTTAAAACATGTCAAATTTACACAAGAAGCCTAAAAGTCTTGAGTAAAACTAGTCTGGAGATATAATCATGTTCATGTTGGGACACTGAGGAACAAACAAACAGACAGAAAGACTTTTTTTCATTCAGGAAAACCAGAAATTCCCTAAAGTCCTGGACACACATACATACACGGTCCTGTATTCCCTGTGGCCTCACTACAGTACAGACATATGGTGCAGAGCTGTGCACCATCTGACCCAGATATAAGGCAGCAATGCACTCTGGGTAATACAGCCAACGCCTCGCTGATGCTCGGTGCAGCAGGAAAGCTCCGGGTTTTCTGCCCCAATATGAGGCTTTATCAAGAAGCAATAGTATGACTTCTATATGTCTATTTGCCAATATTTTCAAATTAAGTGATACATTTCAGCATTTTCATAAAAGCTGGAGGCAAAATAAAGCAATGAAGCATCAGATTTTGAGATTCCCCAACTCCTAGTCATCCAAAACCCAGATTCTACATCCCATAATGCAACTTTATTGCATTTTTTGCCTGAAATCTTGTACTGAGGCTGAAACTACCCTGATGACACCAAGAAAACATGACCAGGGTCAGTTCCTCAGACTAATCTGCAGGTCTGAGTGATGCTTTAACCGTCACGGCTGCATCTCGAAGGTATTTCTCGGAGATGAATCTAATTTGGTGGAAGGTGTTGGGACTGTTTGAGAGAGTCAACATGGATTTCGTTGACGGACAGGCTGGTTTACTCAGAGATCTCTCAGAGACTCGGCTTGTGGCCATCTGCACTGAGACAATAGAACATACAACAACTATTCAAGTTGGAAACAATAAATTTGATCAACTGCAAAGACCAAACCTGCCTCATCCTCTGTGGAGCTCAAAGACGTCGTTATTTCTGTGTTTTGGCTGCTCGACAGATTCCAGGAAGATCAATCTCACAGTGACACCAAAAACTCAGACAAAAAAAAAACAGAAGAAAGTGAGTTTACTGGACTGAAAAAAGCTTGTTCTCAAGTTTGTGGTTTCTTTTCGAGCTTCTTTAGATTGTTTTCTACTTTTCTCTGTGTTCCCACTTCATCTGTTTGGTTTGGTTTCTGTTCTTTGGTCTTATTTTGTTGTTTCTCTGCTTATTTTATTTGGTTTCTTTGGGTTTTATTCTTTCAGTCTTAATTTTACAGCCTCTTTGGGCTGTGCTCCACCCATTATGATAAATTTCTCTCTTTTTTTAAGGGTGTGTTTAAGCTTTTTTCCTGTTTAAGGTTGTTTTTCAAACCTTTTTAAAGAACCCCCTATTTCTGTCTGTGGCTGACACCAAAACTTCAAGGTTATTTTCAAGTTTGTGGTTTCTTTTCTAGATTCTAGATTCTGTTTTCTACTTTTGTCTGAGTTCTTGCTTCATTGATTTGCTTTGTTGTTTCCTGTGGTTGTTGTTTACCTTCATTACCTTGTTTCTCTGCTTATTTCATTTAGTTTCTTTGGGTTTCATCCATTTTTCTTTCAGTTTAAGTCTCTTTGGGCTGCCTTTTCAGAGGGGTGGTTATCTTCCTCTGATTGTTTTCTGTCTTCTGTAGGTTGCTTTCAATCTTTCTGAGTTTGATTTAGAGCTTTTTAAGTTGTTTCGAACTTTTCATGGTTGTGTTGTAGTTACTGGTGATTGTTTTAAAGTAAAGACTGAACCCATTTCATCCTTTCTTGAGCAGAACTTATGTAGCTTTAGGTAGTTTTCTCGCTGGTTTTTCTAGTTTCTCCTTGTTTTAGTTTCTTTGGGCGGCTTTATGACTTTTCAGTTGTGTTTTTGTGCATCTCTTTGTTGTATTTCAGTTCCTTTAAGTTTGGTTCCTAGTTTCTTGTTTTTGTTTGATAGTTTCTCTAGAAAATGGTTGTTTGTGATTTCTAAATTTGGGGGTTGTTGTTCATGTTTCTTTAATTTATAGCATTTTATGTTGTTTCTAACTTCTCTGGGTCGTGTTGTAGTTACTGTTGATAGTCTTAAAGTGAGGATCAAACCTGTTTCATCCTTTCTTGAGCAGAATTTATTTAGCTTCAAGTACTTTTCTAGCTAGTTTCCGCTATTTTTCTAGTTTTTCCTCATTTTCTAGCACTTCCTGGTTGTGTCTTAGTTTTAGTTTGGTTTCGTAGCTTCTTCAACTTGTTTTCTATGCTCTAGTTTTTCATGGTTGCTGATTTCAACACTGGGGTTGTTTTTTATCTTCTTCCGACTGTTTACTCTCTTCTGAGTTCATTTTTAGCTTTACAGGATGTTTCTAATTGTTGTTGTAGTTACGCGTGATCATCTTTAAGTACTTAATAGTTGTTTTTCTTGATTCTGTTTTTGATTTAACGCCTTCGACAGCTGAGTAAAATGGTTACTGACCAAGTTAACATGCATGTGACTCTACATGCCAAACTGTGAAACACAAACATGACTTTTAGCCTTTCCTCATTTCAGTTTTTAGCGTGAAGCTCATCTTAACACGGAACGGCGGGAAAATCAGCATTGTCCACGCAGTCATAGTGACAAACAGATGTAAACAAGCAGATGCACTTTAATGCCACGGCGAAATAAAACTGTCTGGCAGCGGAGAGCGAGGAGAAGCAACGGCAATGCGGAAAAATAAAATAAATAAGCAATTAGTGGTGGCAGTCTTGTGTCGAACACGTATGAGTCTCGCGGAGAGCAAAACGTCAAGCTCCGTTTGGCCCGAAGCAATCTGCTTGGCAATATGTTCCCGTGTTGTCGTCGTTCCTCCTCCCATCGCCACAAACACCAGAGATTAATCAACAAACCCGGATCTGTGTCCTCGAGGCCGAACGCTTTTACACTCTGCAGCCGACAATTATCCCTTAACAGCAGTATTTGTTTCAGATCAGGACAGAAATCTGCTCCGACTAATCCGTCTCTTTGTTTAATGTGGGAATCAGCTCAGACGTGTGATCGCCAGGTTTATTTCACCTGAGAAGGTCTATCAAGTACGGACAATTTATAGGTGATGTGGTAAATATGGAAAATTAAAAGCAGCTTGTTATGGGACCCCACATGTTGGTCATATTGTGGAAAAAGCACAAAGCAACTATGGAAAACGTGTCAGAAAAAGTAAAAAGAAAATGTGGAAAAACTATATACAGCATTTTACTGATTATAGATCTTGTGTAGTTCAAACAGTAAATCATAATGTCTAATATCCTGGTACAAATTTAGGCATTTTTTTAAAGCTACATTAAGCTAAAATTATCTGGTATCAGCTTTTCTTTGCTTTTCCTTTGAAAAAACTGCATAGTTTTAGGTTTCTGACATCCCTTTGCAGGTAACTGTGGTGGTAGATTTTCAATATTTTCAACTATTTTATAGACCAAAATGATAAAATTAAGAAAATTAACAAACTTAATCCTGTCAAGATCATGTGAGATAATTATATGATGTTTCTCTGCTTATTTTATTTAGTTTCTTTGAGTTTTGTCCCACTTTCTCCATTTTTAAGACTCTTAATGGACATATTAATTGATCATTTATCAATAAAAGGTGTCTGTAAATAAATGGAAGCACTGTGTCATAAAGCAGAATCAATAGGACTTAAATTCAAGACTGTTTCTATTAAATCAGATCAACCAAATCCAAGAAACCCAAAAAAATCTGAATATTACAGACATTTATACTTCTAATCCTAGTGTGATGTTTGCAGGGAGTGTTTTTCCACAGTTTATTCCCATTAGAATAAAGTGCTGCAGAGGTTTTGTCTGTTTAACACCTTCAACTGATGCACCTGAGTCCAGCCCTTATGTTTTGTTTTTATTTAACTTTTAGAGAAGTGTATGTGTTTTTTGTAATTATTCAGAGAGGTTTTCTGTTTCTGAGTGCAGCTGCTCCTCTGAAAACCCAACAATAAACCAGACTTATAATGTCATTTCCATATACATTGGATTATCAACCCTATATGAATGAATAACTGTTGTTAGTTTCTGTCTTTTTGGGGATTTTACAAGAAAAAATATCTTCTAAATGTGCAGACATGATTGACAAAATTCAAGAAAAAGGTTCAAAAGTGAGCTATTATTGTAATAGGGTTGACTTCCATTGTAAAATCTTCTGTTTAATAGCTTTCGAAATGGTACAAAACCAACCTTTTGGTGTTTTTTCCTCCAAATTCTGGATTGAATTGTTGGTTTATCAATCTTTACCACAATGTCCTTCAACATTTGGCACTTGAGGCCTTTAATCCTCTAATTTTGGTGCTTTTTAGGTGTCTGTTGGCTAAATGTTTGGATAAACAGTGTCACATATTTGAGAGAAAACACAGAATTTAACCAACAGACTGAGCGGTGATTCCCACACTGTGCTGCAAAATAAAAAACGCCAATTTTCCAACATCTATCCACAAAAACCCTCTTTATTAAATCGTCTCTGTTAGATTTAAGTCCAATCAGAGTGATGCGTGATTATACAAATCCACTTTCTGAAAGATTAACCAGCGATAATCTGATAAAAAGGTTAGCGAGCCTCTCCAGCAGGACGAAGCGTGAGACCGAGAGCCGAAGATGTCGAGGGTTTGAATCCCTCGCCGTCCACTGAGACCCGCCGTACAGGGAGCCGTTCGCTGTATTAGCAAATTATTTTGGGCATCGGGGTTAAAAAAAAAGGCCACAAGCCAAATTCTGTAACATCTGTCAGCTGTAAAATCCAGTTTTGGAATGAGTCGACCTATTTCCTTTTAAATCCACACAACGAGTGACTTCAGCTGTCAGAGAATAAAACCAGTCGCCGGGCGGCAGGTGGATATTTTTGTTGTGCAGATCACAGTTTGGCACGAATAACAATTGATGTAATAAAAACCTGAAAGATTAATGGTTCTTTGTACCATTTAAAGGCAGTTTCACCAGCCCGGTCTCCAAAAAGTTACATTCCAATACAACTAAACTGGATTCTCATGCGTGTTTAGAAAGAAACTTAATTTCGGCAATTTCTCGTTTCAAGTTAAACCATAATTCTTAGACTCAAGTGTCACTTTCAGTGGTTTTCTGGTTTGGTTTTGACACAGATTGTAGGAAAATATCACACTTTGATTGATACTTATACATAAATACTACTTGTTAAGAGTTTGGTTAACTTTAAGTAGCAAAGGAAAATAGGAAAATAGCACAGTTTAGGCTAAAGTACAACTCTTTCATTACATGTTTGGAGTTTTCCCGTCATTTTTTGGGTTACCAAGGCACCACATTTAATATACGATTGGTTGGCTGAAAAATAGCGACAATAAATCCCTAAAATAAAGTTAAATATACATTAAGTACAATTATATAAATTTCAGTAACTTCACATCTCAAGTTAAACCATTATTCTTAGACTAAAATGTAATTTTCAGTTGCTTTCTGGTTTGGTTTTGACATTAATTTTAGGAAAATATCCCACTTTGGTAAATACTACTTGGTAGAACTTTGGTTGAATTAAAGTAGCAAAAGTCTTTGGTTATGTTTAGGAAAATACCACGGCTTGGGTTAAAATACGACTCCTTCATGACATGTTTGGAGTTTTTCCTCCATTTTCTTGGTTATCAAGGTGCCACATTTAATATACGATTGGTTGGCTGAAAAGCAGCAATAATAAATCCCGAAAATAAAGTAAAATATACGTTTAATACAATCGTATTTGTGATATTTTACAGTCAAATGTAGCTTGGAGGAACTACAGTTCCCTTCAAATGTAACTGAGAATGAAGGTTAATTGTATAAAAATGTAATTTTACAGCTTTGAACAAACAACTAAACGTGAAACTTTTAAAAACGTCGCTATAAAGGGACAGTGTATGATGGTATCTAGACAGTTACGTTAAACCATCATTAAACCAGTGACAAAAAGAGCACAAATAAACGGAATACTGTGCTTTTCTCCTTATAAAACTGGTTGTATTTGCTTAAAAGTTGTAGTTGTTTTGAGAAAACAGAACAGTTATCAGATCAAACTGCAATGCAGGATGAAATGTGAAGTGAGGAAGTAGAGTTCTGGTGCTACAACAACAACAAGAACAACAAAACATCAGCATTTGACTCTAGAAACTTCTATTAGCGTTCTGTTTTTATCTAACAGTCAACACAAGGCTTTAAAATCACGATCGCAATCATTTCATATCCTTAATTAAGCCGTTTTTAACCTAAACCAGCATATTTCTTTAATCCTGATTAAGCTGCTTTTGTAAATTAACAGCAAAAAAAACACTGAAATGCTTTTAATTTTAACATTTTGCAAGGCGACCAATGGTGTCATCCTGCTAAAATGGGCATCAGATGAGGACATTTTCCAACCTGATTCCTTGTAATGTGATAAAACAGCTGGTTGACAGGAGCTGTGAAGTTCCTGCTGCCTGCATTGACAACAAACGTTGCAGGTTTTCATGCATTATTACTTACTGCTGGTGAAGACAGTACAGAGAACTGGTTTATTACTAAAACTCAACTTTTTCTTTATTTTTCTGTAAAGCAGGAAGGTTATCTTTACCAAAATCGCCTAAACTACCTAATTCTTAGACTTAAACAGTTATTTTTATGGAGGAATTAGGGTTGAAATTCAACATTTAATGGAGAATTCATACCGTTCTGTTGCTAGAATTAATGGCAAAGGATGAAAAAATAAGTCACGCGAAAAACTGTAGCATTTAAGAATCAGTAAATATATGCAACATTATTGAAACTTGAAAAAATAATGCAGAATTAACTCTTGGTGGAAGGTTAGCATCCATAATAACTTAATTATTCAACTGCTAATTAAAATGTAAAACTAGATGCTAGCTGTAGGAAATAAAAACAAATTTTGGAGCAATTTTCAGTGAAGATTTGGGAAAAAAAGCTCCAGTGTTTGATCAGTGAAGCTTCAGTATTCTAGTAAGAATTTTAAAAATTGACTTTATTTTAATCCGCTTTGGAAAGAAATCTCATCTCAGAAGGTTTAATTTGACTTTTTTTTTCATTTCCTAAGAGGTTACAGAGGGCACATTTTTTTTAAATTTATGGTGAGTTGATGCCTAAAATCTGCCAGTTGACCAACAGTATGTGTGGTTTTTGTCCTACACGGTGATATTCTACAGATTTATGGTGCCGTTTTCCATAAAAATCAGGTGTTTAGTGAAGACGCTGAGCCTGATTGGTGCAGTATTTGTGTTCAGCAGCAGCAGCAGCAGCGTGTTGGCAGCCGTTCTGTCTGCTGTTTGTGTTTAAGCTTCACGAGTTAAACTGTGGTGACACTTTGACAGGTTTCCTGTTATAATAAGACTCCAAACCAGGTTTCTTCCCTCATCGTTTCCTGTCACAACTGTGTCAGTTTATTATGGGCTGTTTCTTTCTTTTTTTAATTATTATTTTTTTTTTTAGGCAGAGATGCTAACACTGTGTGTGTGTGTGTGTGTGTGTGTGTGTGTGTGTGTGTGTGTGTGTGTGTGTGTGTGTGACAGACAGAGCCAGATGAGCAGGCAGATGTTTCCTCTGTCTCTACTTCGACTGTCTGAGAAAGACTGACAACAGCTGGACCAATGCCAGACACACACACACACACACACACACACACACACACACACACACACACACACACACACACACACACACACACACACACACACACACACACACACACACACACACACACACACACACACACACACACAGGTAGACAAAGACACAGCTGTCTTGTTCTACCTGCACTGCTTCTTGTGTTGCTTTGTTCATTTTTGTTCTCAGTAAAATTCGATTTTTAATTTTTTTTTTTTATTGCAGCGACTCGTTGCTAAATTCTCCTAAAACTTCTGATAGTTTAACCTCTTAAGAAATGCAAAAAGAGTCAAATTAAACCTTCCCTAATGAGGTTTCTTTCCAAAGCGGGCTAAAATAAAGTCAAGTTTTAAAATTCCCACTAGAACACTGAAGCTTCATTGTCAAAAGATCAAACATTTGAGATTTTTTTCCCCAAAAGTCTGCACCAAAAATTGCTCCAAAATTTGGTTTTATTTCCTACAGCTAGTATCTAGTTCTAAATTTGTATTAGCAACTGAATAATTAAGTTATTATAGATATTAACCAGCCACCAAGAGTTAATTTTGCAGTTTTTTAAGTTTCAATAATATTGCATGTATTTAATGCCTCTTAAATGCTACAGTTTTGGCTCAATTTATTTTGCCATTCATTTTATCACCAGAAAAGTATGAATTCTCCATTAAAAGCTGTAATTCAACCCTAATTCCAGCATAAAAAGAACTTTTAAACTTGCAGTTGTGTTGCAGTGGCTGCGACTGAACACTGACTTTGAATCTTTTTGTAAACTTGCAACAAAAATAACGTCAAAAGAGGAAGAAATTTGTGCAATTAGTGTCTCTTTTATCCCTCAGAATCCCAAAACCACCTGCAGTTTAAAAACTGTCTTTTTTAAAGGAAAAATGTAACTTCTGTCAAGATCTGTCGGGAAAATGAACAAAATCTGAGCTTAAAATAGTGATGTTTTGTTAAAATCACTGAAGTGTAAAAACTCACCAAAATAAACTGTTTGCACCAAATCCTGCAAAAAATCAATAATTCTGTGTTCCTCAGTGCAACCAAGAAGCCGTGCATGTTTACTTCACCAACAGCCAAATGGCAAAAATCAGATCTTAATCCATTGCGAAGTAAAAACACCATCATAAAGTTGTTCTTATTCTTAATTTTAAGTTCTCAGAATTTCTGTGACAATATTAGTCCTGAACAAGTTTACATCTCAGTGCTTTTTGGGTTGGTTTTCGCAGATTTTTTGCAAGGTTTTTTGTTTTTTTCTGCACCTTTCTTCTACATATTTCCCATTTAAGAATTATGGAAGCTGCATTGAAATCCATTCACAGATAGAACAAAGAACATTTTGCTGTTTGTCAACAGGTTTAACTGTTAAAATGTGGACACATTTTTATATTATATCCAGGGATGATGCAAGCAAATTCAAGTAAAATGCAGATTATTCTTATTTTGTGCAAATACAACCCCTAAAACACACATAAGGGGGAATAATTTCTAAAATACATGACTTCTCCAGGTAACACTGCTTGTGTTTGAATAGTTCTACATGGATAAGAAGCATTGTTAGATGACCAAAACCAAAAACCCATCAACAACCAAACATTCAGTGATGTTAGATGTTTTTTTTTTTTAGAAGGTGGCATCCTGCAAATAAGAAAAAACACCAAAAACTACCTACACAACAGGTGAAACAGGCAATAAGAGAGGAATAGTGCAGAGTTTAGGTGTTTAAGTTGAACTTTACCATGTTGTTTTGCTGCTCGGTCTCGTTCTTTCCCTGCATGCTGCTGTCAGTTATCCTGATGCTGAAGGTTTCCTCTCTGTAAGAAAATAAAAAGCTGAATCCATCCAGGTGGGAAAACCAACCACAGACTCAGACTGCTAATTAAATCATGCATTTCCAGCCGGTTGTACCTTCTTCTGAGTACTTTGTGCGTGAAACCGTGGAGTCTCTGCGTCTCTTCCTGGTACCTGTGCAGGTCTCGGGTCAGCAGGTCACGGAGCGCGCTCAGTGCGTCCTGCTGGAACAAGAGTCTCTCTGATTGGACCAAACGCTCGCTGATGGAGGCCTGGAGCTCCCGGCAAGCGCACAATTCAAACTACGACAGGAGACAATGGAGACAAACCATCACTAACAGGCTTTAACCCACTGCTTGTCTTCATTTATGGGCACAAAAAAATATTGTTTCCTTGTCTGAAAAAAAATTCGAAAATTTTGCAAAAAAATTCTCTAAATTTCTGAAAATTTGCAAAACCTTCAGGAAGAAAATTCCTTAAAAGTTTCCCTTAAAAGTTTTATTTTTAAAAAAAAAAAAAACCCCAAATGTGGCAAGAAAATTCTTGTATATATTTTCAAAAAATGAGTAAAAATCTTCCAAAAAATCCTAAAAATATCTAAGTGATTCTATATATATCAGTAAAACTTCTAAAATTTTCTTTAAGAACATTCATAAAAAAATCTACCAAAATCCAGCGAATTTTGCTGGATTTTGGTTGATTTTTTTATGAATGTTCTTAAAGAAACATTTTTAACATTTCTTTTTTCCACCAAAAAATGTTCAAAGATTTCCCAAAAATGTGGAAAATGTGGACATCAGAAGTTTCACTGTGAAAATATTTTTTTTTCCCCACATTTTCAAACTTTAAAACGGGTCAGTTTGACCTGCAGGATGACACCAGGGTTAAATGAGCTGCAGAGAGGAACTGGACTAACAGTTGCAGCTTCCTTGCTGTGTTGTCTTTATTTTACGTCTTGTATTGAAGTTTATGAGGACAGGTGGTCCGTCTGAGAGCTCCAAAGGTTGTAGCTCTTTCAGATATGCAGTAGCAACGTCTGATGCTGTAAATCTACTGTGGATGTCCATGATAACCCTCTAAACTCCAAGATCCTGGATGTTTTTTTGCAACATCTCTAAGGAAACAGCACAACTGTGGCTAGTAGAAAGAACTCAAAAATAATTTTTGTGCTGAAAAATAAAGATAGAATGCCACAAATCATATAAAAACACAAGAAAGTTGAATTTCTCTGATTATTAATTGTACACAAATTGAGAAAATGTGGAAACAATATGTTCGACATTGTCCAAGTGCCCAAAATACTGTAAATATTTCACTACTTTTACTACAGCTTCAGTATTTCTTGATTGGAATCTGCATAATTTATGGTTTCCAGACAATATATTTACTCCAACTCAATGAAAACATAGTAATTGACAACTGAGAGGTGCCAAAATAAGCACAAAAAAATCCTAATTATCAACAAAAGATGGCAGACTGTACTCTTGGAAGAAGCAGAAGTCAGCTTTTTGTGATGTAATTTGGTTTAGATGATCATTTTCATCTCATTCAGTGCCATGCAAATATAAAATAAATACAAAATACTGTAAATATTTCACTACTTTTACTACAGTCTCGGTAAATCTTGATTGGAATCTGCAAAATAACTATAACTAGCACAAAGAATTTAACCGCATTTCATCGTGTTAATCAGCAAATATTAAAAAAGACTGAAGATAAACACGGTGAGATGCTGCTGTGAAGAAAAGGTAAAATCAAAACTAAAAGAAATCCTAAGTGGATCTAAACTGCAGAATTATTTGTCATACATTTAATCTATGGTTTCCAATCAACATATTTACGAAAACTCAAGGATATTATTGTAAAGGGAAGCTAAAAGGTGTAAGAATCGGTTTAGATGATCATTTTCATCTCATTTTATGCCTTGTAAATACAATTTTAATACATATATTACATGTTTTGTGTCTAACTGAGATGATACTCCAGTTTATTACACTGTTATTTGCATTGAAATGATTGTTTGTTTGCAGAGAAAGGTGCCTTATAATAAAAATGATTAACACAATAATGATAACCTATTATTATTTGTAGCTGTAGCATTGTCTTAGAAACGTATTACATGTTCAAGACTGATCACATTGATTAAATATTCTCATTTTGCAGAGCATGTGGTTGAATATATTTCATTACTGTTTGATATGTTTTTTTACTGTATGATTTTATCTGTGGTAACTTACGGTGGACGTCTGAAGGCAGAAGTTTCTCTTTAGTTCTTCTTCTGTTTGTTTCTTCTTCTCCTGAAGATCAAACAGCTCAGTGGTCAGAAGCTGCTGGCGGCTTTTATTCTGAAAGAGTCTGACAAAATACAGAAACACTCTCTTTAGAAAATGGACGTCAACAACCACCCAAGGTCTTAACGTAGAATTCAGACATAAATTATGATAAAACACCAGAAGACATAGGCTAGAAGTAAAAGATTCACATACAGTTTTGTATTTTTTTATGCAGTACTGTCAAGAAAGTAGCAGCTAAATGCACCAAAAGGACATTAACTGTATGAATTTGTGTGGTTAAAATCTTCATGCACACAAATAAAATGAAGCTAACTTGCAGCATATTACGCTTAAAAAGAAGATGTTAATATTTTTCAGAATTAGACTTTTTAACTGCTTTATTTTACTGTTTTGCTTTTATTGTTCTCGTATTGTTGATGATTTATTTTACTGTAAAGCACTTTGGTTGTCCATAGGCCTTTAAAAGTGCTCTATAAATAAATCTGACATTGACATACTGTTATTTTTTACAGTCAAGTTAGCATTTTTGGTTGTTATTAAAATACTGTAAAGAAAAATCTGGCAGTTGTTTTTTTGGAATTCTGCCTCTGAAACATTCTGACAGCAGAATGTTCAGGATCTGTCACCATGACGACGTGCACGGAACACATCAGAGCACAGAATTATGGTATGGACTCAATATGATGTCATAATTATGTTCCAGCAGAAGACTGAGAAGCATCAGGCTTCAGCACAGCAAAGTTCATACATCAAGGGAGAAGACATAACCGTGAAAGCTCTACGCAGGAGAATGCATTCGAGAAAAGACGCCAATTCTGGCGGTTTTTGGGCGGTGAGAAAACTGCCCAGGTACCAACTTCTCCCCAAATACTGGAGAATGTCCGATTCAACCAAAGATGTCTCCAAAGAGCAAGAAGACCATGCTGGGCGTGGAAGAACCATCACTGGACACTGTCACAGAGACCCGGCTTCAGTTCTTGCCAAGAACAAAGCTGATTTGTGGGTTCAACGCAAAGAGCGGAAATACCAGCTGTTGGCCCGCTACCGTGGAATCACACAATCAGTGTCTGATGATGAAGAAGACCAAGCTCCAACAGAACAAACCAACACTGGAGCATCTTCAACGGCAGACCCTAAAAGCTTTACTTTCAAAGCACTGGACGCCAGAACAACCAGCAAGGGAGCTGCTGTTTCCTCTGATTTGTGTGCCCAGCAGAAATGTCGCAGATACGAACAACTCGCCCACTTCCGCAAACTCTCCAACTCTGTGGACGACGGTGTCTTCCAGGTGAAAGCTAACAGTGAAAAACACCAGAACCGAGATCCAGGTAGCTTCACCTCCAGAACACTGGAGACCAACGGATCTCAAAGGAGAGCTGCTGCTTCCCTCGAACTCCTGAGGAAGCATCGCAAATATGAAGAGCTTCTCCGCTTCAGGAGAATTTCAAAAGATTCAGAAGAAGATGGATCAAACAGTGGAACACCAGAAATCAGCTCCACTTCTAATATCAACAAACCGAGCAGGAAAGTCACCATTATCCACCATCACCCTGACTCAGGTCCCAACAGGAGGTCTTCACATGTTTGGACACATCGCAGGTATAACTGGTGTCCACGTTATCAAAGAACCTCCGCAGGAGATAACTGCTATGCACAAGGAGGCACCAGGATGATCAGTCCAAGAGCAGCGATCTGCCGCCGTCCCAGCAACCGGGGTTCAATTCATGAGGACAACGTCTTCCGTTCAAGAGCCCAGCAGCGTTACCCCAGTTACCAAAGACACATCAGCCAAAGTTCTGACAGATCAGCGTATCCTGCTGCTCAAAACCGCCACCGAGGACCTCCACATGCAGCCTTTTATGGACAAACATCTGGTGGAGCACAAAGACAGACCAACGACTACATCTGCCTGAACTGCAAAAACTGTCAGCAGCAGATCTACAACTCCAAACACGTCGACCGCCAACCCAGAAGATTCATACCAAAAAGATTTCAGCAACAAAACTGGAGACGTGTGCAGAAGCTCCAAAGTTCAAGTGGAGTTTTACAGCAACAAAGAGCCGTCAACGGAATCCCTGGCAACCAGAGACAGACAGGAAACCAGCCGACAACCACCGGAGACCGCCAAGTTAAAAGCCCTCAAGTCTCCGATGCTGTTTCCAGTCTGATATCAAGATTTTCTAGTATCAGTCTTTGATACTAAATCTTTCTCTACATCTCAGCTAAATGCAAAAATAAATGCACTTGAAGTGAATACATGTAAATACTGAGTATATTCAATGAACTAAACTAATAGTTACCCATTCAGTGTTCTTTAAACTCTGCAGATTCAATGGATACAACTTCATAGTGGCAAAACTCTAATTTTTCATCTGATTGAAGATACAGTCATTTAAATGCATGGTGCCAATAGTTAGAGGTTCTAACATCCACTTTAATGCAGGATTTAAGATTTTCCTGTTGGTTTGTCTTCCAATATTTTATCCCCAGGTGTGGCATTTACCCAAGAAATCTACATAATATAGAATAAACCTTGTTTTATCTGATCAGGTCAACTTAAGGTTCAGTTGTTTTGCATACAGAGAGATTAAATACAGATAAATACCAAAAAAAGTGGTAGAACAGGAGAGAAATTAAGCCTTTTACTTTTTAAATGAGACAAAAAAAATGATAATTTAAAAACTTGGGACAAAAATCCCAACAAAACCCAACTTAAGCTGTGATTCTATCAATCAGAGCATTGGTTTAATTGGACAAATGGTTGATTAAAGCTATCTAGGATGTTCAAACTTCACATTTTTTACCAGTAACTGCTGTTTTAGTCTTAGTGGTCAGTCAAGTGTTGGATATTGCACGACTAATACACTTTTTCAAGGTACTTTACATAAAATAATGCACTAAATTACACCGTATTCTTATAGTGTTGGAAAATACACTGGTAGTATCATCTTAAATCATCAAAAATAGCAGGAATAATAAGAGAATTCATTGATAGAGATCCTATCTGACTACATATTGACATACACTGACTCGACACAACAGAGTGTAGTACACCATCCATCCACTGGGAGGCGCTACACCTCTGCAGAGTGTCAGGAGAGCAGGTGAGGAGAGGCAGCCGAGTGTTTTGTTTTGCAAGGACGAAGAGGATCCTCATCTGAGGAGCCTTTGATGAACTGACTGAAGAATCGAAACGAAATGTAGACAAATTAGTAGAAAAACGACACAAACAACGGCGCCGGAGCACAAAGGCCCTCTGGGAAACGCATTAACGTGGCGTTAATGAGGTTTTTCAAGGAGGCCTGCTGACTCTGGGAGGACAGAAATCTGAGGAAAACCTAAAAGACGGATGTAATCTTTGATTCGCTGCTTCAAGAAGCTGGATGTGAAACACTGAGGAAGCAAAAGTCTCAGCAAATTAAACTGATATGTTTCTCATTCATCTGCATCACTGTGATGCCTCAACATATCTACTTCTTTATTATGGTCATATTTATCAAGTGTTGCAGTCCATTTTACAGCTTATTCCTGATAGAAAATGACAAAAAACTGTTCATCTGACTGTTTTTCTGAGCAACTTTTACCAGATTTCTTTTCAAAAACTGGATATTTGACTGGAATTTAAGGTAATTTAGACGTTATCACAGTAAAACCACATTAGTTTTCTTGCAAAAAATCCCAGTATCGCTTTAAAAGATACAAGATATGCAAAAATACTCAGATTACTCAGTGTTCTGCTACAAATATGATCATATTCGATGTTGTTTGTGTTGATAAAGTACCTCTGCTTTATATACAGTAATCTAAAGTCACCTGTCCAGTTAACCAAAGCATCTTAAAAAAATGCAAAAATACAAGTCATGCACAGAATTACCCAAAAATGTTTTCCCTTTCAGCCATGTAACTGCAGTTTTGCAACATATAAATGAGGATAATTTGCACTTTATCACAATATTAATAGTAAGTTTTCTTGCAAAAATTACAGTTGAGCTTTAAAAGATGGTAAAAATCCTCATTAAAAACACACTAAAACCAAAACATATTCAGTGTTCTGCTACAAATAGGATCATATTTGATGCTGAACGTGACACTAAAGTATCTCAGCTTTTTAATTTTTAATTTAATTTTTTAAATTACTGTATTTAGCCTTTTCCTTTCCATATAACTGCAGTTTTGCAACATATAAGTTAGGATAATTTACATTTTATCACCTTATTAGTTGTGAGTTTTCTTGCAAAAATTGCAGTTTAGCTTTAAAAAAATTGTGAAAAGCCTCATTTAAAACTCAATCAAACCAAAAAATACTCACATTACTCAGAGTTCTACAACAAATATGATCATATTTGATGCTGATAGTGTTGATAAAGTATCTCAGCTTTTTAATTCAGTGCTAGACAGTGAACTAAGGTCCATTATCCAGCTGACTAAAGGTTTATTTTTTTTATCTGTTGAGCTTTTTTTCCTTTCAGCCATAAATTGCCAGTGATGTAATGTATAAATTAGGATTATATACACTTTATCCTGACATTAATAGCAGGTTTTCTTGCGCAAAAAATGCAGTTCAGCTTTAAAAGACTATAAAAATCTCTTTTTAAAACACATCAAAAACAAAAAATACTCACATTTCACAGTGTTCTGCTATAAATATGATCATATTTGGTGTTGATAGTGTTGATAAAGTGCCTCATTTTTCAATATACAGTAAACTGAAGTCATCTGTCCAGCTGCCTAAAGCATCTTAAGAAAGATTTAGGTAAGAGAAGTCAAACACAAAATTAACCAAAATGTTTGGGGTGAAATTTTTTTTAAATATATATATATATATATATATATATATATATATATATATATATATATATATATATATATATATATATATATATATATATATATATATATATATATATATATATATATATATATATATATATATATAGGGTTAAGGGTTTTTTTTTCTTTTAGCCATACAGCAGCAGTTTTGTAATGTATAAATGTCTGTCTAACCACAAATTATTACTCCAGTGTCACCTGTTTAAGATATTTTTAAAACACTCCAGCCTCCTAAAAGAGGAGACAAACTTCAGCTGCTTTTAGATTCTCAGGATCTTTTCCTCCACCAGCCTGCTTTTCTGCCTTTCTCACCGTAATTATTGAAACGTGAACGACGTTAACAGATGTGAAATGAAGCCACACAGTAACAGAAACGCTCTGTTCTGTCACCATTTTTAACTTCACACGTCTCCGGAGTCACCTGCCAATCAAAACCCGTCCGAACCAATCAAACGGCTTCATTAAAACTCCGCACAACATCATCCAGCGCGGTGAAAAGACAGCAATTACCAGTGAATATGTGCATGGCAGTGTGTTTGCATGTAAACACACAGCGCTGCAGCAGCACATGGCGGCGACGTGTCGAATCCCTCACACACATCTCAGCCAGCTGTCGCTGTGTTCTGATTACGTACAGGACAGCGTGAATACCGGATCCATAATTACACCAACGTATGTGACAAACACATTTCACTCCATAATTGCAGGTGAAAAACGTGTGGGCGTTATTTATTTTAATTTATTTTTTACATTAATGTATCTCACTGCATGCAGCCTGTCACACACACACACACACACACACACACACATATATATATATAATATTCAGGTTTGTGCAGGATGTGTATCCACTGTTGGTGTGTATAAACAGAATTATTCTGATGTATAAAATCCTCTCCAGAAGGGACAAAGGTGAAGCTGTAAGTCTGCATGTAAATGAATGGTAATTTATATGCTGGTAAAACTCACAAATGCAACTAGAGGCAGTTTTTTTTAGAGGCTAAACTGCATCATTTTAAGCCCATGGTTATTGTCAGTTTTTCTTTGATGGTGGAGTTCATTCTTTCTACCGTCCTGAGCTCTGTGGGTGAAAAGGAACCGGAAACTTCCATCCTTACATCCTAGTCCTGCTGCTGCTGCTGCTGCTGCTGTATTCACCAACATTAGTGAAACCTGAAGTCCTGCTGCAAATCATTGTGATCGAATGAGCAAAAAAAGACAAAAAACTACAAAAACAAGACAAAATATTACAAAAATGAGACACAAAATGACAAAAGAACAATGAACAATGTAGTATTTTACTTTATGATGAAAACAACTTGTCATGGTCTAGAAATTAACTTAAATTTATGGTTTTATTAATTTACAATCTGCAGTTAACGTCTTCTGTGGAATTTTTACACGTCATAAAGTCGTCCTGCGGGCCAGACTGGACAAAAACAGGAGAAGATTGTGGTTGTTTTGCTGCTAAAATGGGCGAAACAAAGGATTGATGGAAAGGTATTTAGGAAAAAAGTTTTGAATAATATGTCTTAAGAGGAGTGGAAGGATGAAATATGGATGTTTCAGAGTGAAGTGGAGGTGGACAGCAGACAAAAGAGAAAAAGGGAGTGAAGAAACTAAAAAAAAATATCACTGTTTGGTTAAACAGCTCTGACGTGTCCAAAGATGGAAAAATAAGAAGAAAACAAGGAGAAGAAAGTGAAAGATGAGGAAGAAAATGAAAAAAGAAAGAAAAAGACGCACAAAAAGAAACTGAAAGACAAAGAAAAAATGACAAAAGAAAAAAAATGACTAAAACAGAAAGTGAAAGACAGGTAAGAAAATGAAAAAACTAAAACAGAAAAAAACAACTTACTCAAACAGAATTGAAAGAAAAGAGAAAAGGATGAAAACCTGCAGGAAAAGAACAGAAAAAAAAACATTTATTCACTTTTTCCAGAGCTCTCAAAGCTTCTCACCGTCTTCTTCAGTGATACTTCAGCTCATTTTACATAGAAATAGTTTAGCTGCTTGTAATATCCATATAAAACCACCTGATATCAGTAAAACCTGCAGAAGCTGACCATGAAATGTGGCTGAAAGTTCCACAAAAAGCAAGAATGCACACCTTGTATTAAGAATGCATGAAAATCCAAGCTAAAATAACATTTTTCAGGACTATTTTTGCTTAAAATTTGAGCTTTTCTGTAGCTGGAAGCCTCTGAGAAGCTGGTTGTAGCTTCTTTTTGTTGCTTCAGGAGCTTCAAAGCAGAATTTAATGCTTCTTACATGTGTTTAGAGTCAAAGTCTCTGACTTCTGACTTTTACACCAAAAGAAATTAATTTTTTTTTTACATATTTGGACTCAGGAAAGTCCGATTAAAGGGATAAAAAGCAGCGAGGCGCCACAGCTTTTCCAGCATGTTGATCGGTTTTTGGTGGTCACCTTCGGAGGGCTTTTTGGAAGACGAGCGAACAGAAGAAGGAGATGAGGGTTGGTGAAGTTCAGCTGGGTGTTTTCCAAACTGCCGGTCGGCCTGTTAGTCTTGGCAGCAGCCTGAAGCCTGCTTGCATAACCAGACGAAAAGACTCTGTTTCACTCTTTTTCTGGGAAAATACGACCGAAATCAAAACATGCAATCCATCAAAATTAGACTCCGTTTGTTTGGTGAGTTTTTGTTCCATCGTTCGGATAAAGTCAAATATGTCAGGTTTTAAATGAAGCACATCAGGAGCTGTTTGATTTGAGATCCTTCATTTAACCTCTAAAGGAGAATTTCTACCTTTGTCAAACTAAAATCCGCTTCATTTTTGTATTTCGCTGCTGTTCTTGCATCTGCATGTTTCTTATCAAGTGATCAAATAATCTTACACTCTAAAAAAACTGAAAAAATATATGAAAATGGAATACTGGGATGTTGAAAGTATGATATGAGGAGTTAAAGAAATAAAATAGACTGCTCTGTTTATTACCATCAGAAATATTAGTACACAATAAAATATATTAAGTATGTAAATGACTTACATTACAGTTGCTTCCATTTAAGTCTTAGATATTTAAGCAACAGAAAAAAAATCCACAAACATAAGTAGAAAAATACGTCTTAAAAATCTAAACATAAGCAGAAAAATTTGTAACAAAATTACAAAAATAAACAGAAAAACATGACATAAAAATTGAAAAATAAATAGAAAAATATGTACTACACATAGAAAAATAAACACAAAAATATGTCCTTAAAAATTAAACATAAGTAGAAAAAAATGTAATAAAAACAGAAAAATAAATAATAAAATATTTCCCAAAAATAACTAGAAAAATATGTCCTAACAATACAAACATAAATATGAAAATAGGACGTAAAAATATCAAGTTAAGTAGAAAAATATGACCTTAAAATAAGCAGAAAAATATATCCTAAAAATATAAATATAAAATCGAAAATATTTCCTAATAATATGAACGTAAGTATAAAAATATTTCCCAAAAATATAAAAATAAGTAGAAAAATATTTCCTAAAAATATAAACATGAATGAAAAAATATGTCCTAAAAATATAAATAGAAAAATGTCCTAAAAATATAAACATAAGATCAAAAAAAGTCCTAAAAACATAAAAATAAGTAGAAAAATATGTCCTAAAAAAACAAACAAATCATACAATATGTCCTAAAAATATAAAAATAAATACAAAATATATCCTAAAAATAGAAAAATAAGTTGAAAAGTATGTCCTAAAAATATAAGTAGAAAACTATCTAAAATGCAAAAAGGTACATTGTACTATGAAAGTACAGTGTGATAAATAATAAAGGGGTTATAATTGTGTTATTGCACATCATTCAGTGTCAAGTAAAGAAGTAAATATTAGTTTATGAGTAAATTTAGGAATTCTTTGTGCAGATCATCATGCAAAACATTTTTAAAATCAAAATTAAACTTTAAAAGAAGAAAAAAATGTGTATTTTTTTCTCTTAATTTGACTAAAATGCCTCTTTAAGGAGAATTATCAAGACTTCCTGGGTATTTTTTGACTCCCTGGATGCTATTTTTAATAAAGGATTCTGAGAAATGAGGGAGATAAACAATTAAAGGAATGTCAGTCATAATAAAGACAAGAGGTTAAACGTTCAGTGTGTTTCTGCATGTCAGCAGTTTGTTTTCAGTCCTGTTGTTTCACTAACAAATAAAACTGAGCCCAGAGAAACAATGTTGGATCAAAATGTAAGAAAACAATTCTGACTCCACTGGAGATTTCATTCTTTCTGACTTTCTTTTCAGCAGCAAACAGCAAAGTAAGTTATTCTTTTATGGTTTATATCATCAATATATCAGTTATGTAACCAGCACTGACTGAAGTCCATCTGAAATTACTTTTGACCGCAAATGAAGCAGAGTTTGCAAAATAAAGGCCTTAGTTTTATTTTGAAAATCTCTGTTCTTTAACCTTTTAACATGCCCAATGGCATAGCAGAGAATTTATCATTTCTCAGTTATGTAACTCCATACTGTCCGACCCAACAGCGTTTTAGGTAGAAAATCGTGCTTTTTTGGGTCCAGACTAATTCCTGGACAGAAGAGCTGAGTTTGACAAACTTTTAAGAGCAGCAGCAGCTTAAATTCTGACTCAAATTTCAGATTTATGCCAAAGAAAGTTTTTTACAGTGGCCCTAGAAAACAAATCTGCTGTTTACTACTGATATTTTAAAGCTAATATGGAAAGAACGAGCTAATACAGCATATGAAGGGGCCTTTTTGAGCATATTTTCAATCTAAATCGGCATATTTTAGTAGCGCCATGCAGCTAAAAGCGCCGATTTTCATTGAGTTTATTGTAATTTCTGAGGAGTGCTGGACTCTAACTTCTAAATATATATAAAAATGGCTATAGTGAGGGTATATCAATAAAGTGATGCCCATTTATCAATGTTAAATTACAGATTTATGAGCAGATCTGCACAATATCAACTGTTTTATGCAACCAAGTGAGAAAAAAGGAAAGTACACCAAGAAAACATGGAGATCTGGACATTTGGGGGCTTTACTTCTAACAAATAATAAAAAAAAAAAGGCTCCTACGAATCAAAATCTGCCGTTTACTACCAAGATTATGGAAAGAACTAGCAAATGCAACATGCAAAGGGGTATTTCTGAGCATATTTTCAACCTAAATGTACATATTTTAGCTGTGCCAGGCAGGGAAAAGTGGTGATTTTCATTGAGTTTATTGGGATTTCTTAGGGTTCTTGGATTATAACTTCCAAATACAAAAAGGAAGTGGCTATAGTGAGTGTAAACCTGCTGACGTAGGCCTGTAGTATCAGAGCTAGCAGCTTTGTAGGACAGTTCTACTGCACAAAATGCTAAATATTCTCTATACTTCTGGGTTAGCATTAGGCTTTCATTGAGTTTCTGTTTCTAACAAAGAGCTAAAGTTTGGACTTCCATTGAGTGTTTTCGGTGCTAAAGCTGCTTGTTGAACTTATCTCTGTTCTTACACAGTTTCATCCAAACCCAGCGTTGGCACCGACTCCACCACACGAGGAAAACCCCAGAAAAATGAAAGCAGGGTGACGTCTTGTTCCAGTAATCCGGGTGGATGCGGCCACGCCGGGCGTGTTGGAGGCAGGTCTACCATGAATTCATTGTGTTTCGTAAAGACTTTGATCCCTGCTGTGACAGGAAGTGATCGGCTTTGGCGCCGAGAACTGGGTCTGCCGAGAAATTAGGAGGTTTTCCTGGAACCGGATCACAATGGTGTATGTCGGCGGCCACACCTTGAACCTGGAGATGTGTTTCAGCTCGCCTCGGCTGCCAGGAGCCGATGGCAGCGGTAGAGAAACAAAGTGACGCCATCATCTGATGATTTACCGGCAAGACTTGGAGCCAAATCTAACATCTCTCACTTTCTCATGTAAAAGATGATTTTTTTTTTTTTAAAACCTCACCCTGACTTTATAGACTCTTTACGAGCCACAAGACTCACAAATAGAACAAAGATGAACAAGTGGAGGTTCACTTTCAGTTTTTAAAGTTTACCTTTTGTCTTTGAATCTACAGACTTGGAGCTTCTACTGACTTTAAATCTGAGCCTGCAGCCGTTTGTTGGGTTTTTCCCTGGAAACTAAATTTCTCAACATTGAGATTCAAAAAATAAATCAAAAACTGTCAATTAATTCTATAAAATTTGCAGTGAACGAATGCAAAAACGTGCTTTTATTTAGAAAAAACAAGAGTGGACACAATAAAATCATTATAAAATTGCTGTGTTGCAGATGTTGTACAATTTCATGGTGTATTTGTTGATTTTTAGCTTTTTTTGTAAACTTTTCACCCATTTTTTTTAACTGTTTACATCTCAAATTACCAAATTTTTGGAACAGTGTCTGCTTGATCAACCATTAGCATGGAAATATGGATATTTATAAAGACATCAGTGGAATTTTAGCTCCATATATCAAATACCTTCTGAGATTTTCTTTTAAAAATTGCCCGTCGACTCACTTCCAGCACATTTTTCGTGCGTTTAAATTTGAGTCTGTTTGAACAACAATATCTGAGGAACTATTAAAGATAAAAACTTGAAATTTTCACTGTTATCTTTCATCATGTCATCGACTTAAAATCTGCAATATTGGAGTAGTAGGTTAAATATTGTCTGATTTTTGGAGAGTTGAAACATGAAAAAATTTAAACAATTATGAAAAGTCCCATTTTTGAGCACATATTAACAAAATCGGTGAAAAAAAAACATCAAACAAAAACAAAACATCTCAACAACGATGCGTTACAATATTCAGAGTGATAATAAAATAGTATAAGTCAAAACCTGATACAGGAAAAATGACTTAACTGCAGTCTTTTGTCGGGTTGCTTTTCCTAGAAGCTAGATTTCTGAACCTCAAGCCCATTAAACCTACAAAATTTGCAGTGACACGCAAAAACCTGTGTTTTTATTTTGAAAATACAAATGTGGACACAATAAAATGATGCAGGAATTGCTTGTGTTGCAACTTAATGGTGTATCAGTTGTTTAGGTTGATGCATTTCAATGATACAATTTAAGAAAAACCTTTAAGTAATGTTTTAAAAATGTGAACATATCAAAAAAATCTGTTGTGTATGCTTATTTATTTGCTTCCTATAGATATTAGATTTCAAATTTAAGATCAGATCTGCCCAATAACAATTGTTTCATGCATCTGAGCAAGAAAATAGCAAAATTTCAAAAAGAAAACTTGAAGACTCTGGACATTTGGGGACTTTACACGCATCAAATAATAAAAAAAAAGGCTCAAACCACACATACCAACGCAACTAAGGCATAAAACTTGGTGTTGTCTTCTCTAACTGCAGGAAAATGACTTAACTGCAGTCTTTTGTTGGAATTTGTCCTGGAAACTAAATTTCTGAATGTCGAGACAAAAAAAAAAAATCTGAAATTGTCAATTAAATCGACAAAATTTGCAGTGACTGAATGCAAAAATCTGTGCTTTTATTTTGAAAAAACAAGTGCGAACCCAACAAAATGAGCAGGAATTGCTTGTGTTGCACAACTTTAATGCTGTATCGGTTGATTAGGTTGATGCATTTCAATGACACAACTTCAACAAAATTTTAAAATGTGAACAAAGCAAAAAAAAAAATTGTAGTGTTTGTTCATTTATCTGCTTTCTATAGGTAACAGATATCAAGTTTAAGATCGGAGCTGCACAATATCAACTGTTTCATGCAACCGAGCAAGAAAATAGTAAAATTTCTAAAAGAAAAGTTGAAGGTTCTGGACTTTTGGGGACTTTACATGCAGCAAATAATCCAAAAAAGGCTCAACCCACAGATACCAATGCAACTAATGCATGAAAGTAGCATTGATTCTCAGTTTCCTCTCACACTTCTGTGCAGGAAGGCGGCAGGATCGAGTGGTTTTCTCCGGCCGAGCAGAACCTGCTGCTGTAACGAGATACAGCGAAACTCCCACAATCACGTTTCAGCTCTGTGACAAAAACCCGACAAACCGACACCAGAGCTGCCGACCGCCCACTCGCATGTTCAAACATCACACAGCAGGAACCCGGATCCACGCAGACGAGGGTCCGGGTTCAAAAAGACCAATCGTGGAATCGATTTCCACAGAAGAGGAGCCACAGTTCCTGCTTACAGTTATTCCGAGAGCTAATTCTGTGACTCAACCTGAATCTGTCTGTTTCTGCAGCAAACATCAGCGCTGGATTCAAGACAGTCTTGCATTCAGGACGTCTTTAAACTGTGTTTCTGTACAGACAATATTAAAGCATGTTGTTTGTAGCCTCAATAATGCTCCACTTCCATGTGTTTTCCGTCTATTTATTGTTAGTTTTGAGAGAAAAACTGCCCAGCTAACCCTGTTTAACCTGCAGGAGTTTCTAAGGACCTGTGTTTTGTTTCCACCAAAGAAATAAAGTCACTAAAATGAGTCCTGAGCATCTCCTGACGTCTTCACGGCAGAATTTTGTCAAACAGCCAAGAACTGCAGCTGTCACAGATAGATAGAGCTCAAACGCTGCCGTCAGAGAAAATGATTTTGACTGTTCTGACAGGAGAGAGTCTGTGGCAGGTTTTATTAACATCTATAGTGCTTCACTTGTACAAGAGGAAACACTTCGATCATGAGGACTCTCTCCTTCTTCTTGGATTAATGTCATCTCAGGCAAACTTTATGCAAACCGAATGTGTGTCATGGCATCTACTACCCTCTAAAGGTTTGGTTTGTCCTCAGAGACACAACTTGGACAATGAGTGTTGTCCTATAATCTGGATCATCCTGTTTTCTAGAGATGTTATACCACATATTCTAAACATCCAACCAGTCATTTTGTGTATTTACTCACTGTGTCTGGATGCTGCTGAGCTCCTGCTCTGTTTGTTTCTGCAGCTGTTGGAGGTGAAACGTCAACTCCTTACTCAGAACTGCAAACCTCCACAGTCCTTCACTTCCTGTGCTGTCCTCAAACACCAAACCCTGATAGAGAAGGAGATTAAAGAAGCTTTTAGGTGCAATTGTGGACATTTTGAAACAGTTCTATGTCAAATGGAACCTTCATGCATGTTCTGATTGCAAGAACTGGTTCTGATGAAGCTCTTTCAGGGTCATTTTTTCCGAGAAAGTACAGGTAGGGTACTACTGATTAGTCCTCTACGCTAATCGGCTAAACAAAGACTTGACAACACTGGTTGGCTAAACTCAGAGAGGACAAGAAGTACCAACTTTTCAACCCTCTTAAGATCTCTAACATCACAATCAACAACATAAAATCCAACCTATAGGCCAACAGCGCTCATAGAACTGGAGTAACATCCATTAACTACTATGTTTTTTGTTGTTTATCCCAATCAAAGTTTCAGGATTCTACTCTGCAATGGAAATAAAAAGGATTAAAGGAGTTACTAAAGGGCTGTTCTTGCAAACATTGGTACCAACTTGCACCTGAACCCAGTTCCTGCAATGGAGATCAGCACAATTCATCCCAGTGGTCACTTGCAGTAATGTAAAATCTGCAGCCCAAAGAGTATTTTCCCCAATGACCATGAGTATAAAACTGTAAAAAGGGAACCAGAGTTTGTAAAACTGTTAACACAACACCGACTCCGACTGCAAACAAGGCTGGTTTTCACTCTTTCTAAAATAAACCTTTAATCTATGGAGGTTTCATTTTCGTAAAACCTCCTCAGCAGGCAGAAAAGTGAGATTTAGTTTCATAATAGGGCTTCCTCAGTGGAACTGGCTCCAACTTAAACTGTTTTATCTCCGATTCACCGAGGCAACAGTGATTATGTGATGTTAGTCAGTGAACTAGCTGACGATAGCAACTTGTCTGCTGTAAATTTGTCAACTCGCTGTTATTTATGAAGCACTATTAAGATGACAGCCATCGAGTTAAAGTGTTTCCCAGTAGAGAAATAAAATTGGAATTTATTCAAAGGTTTGAGTGCCTGAGTTTACCTGAGTGATTTATTAGCATGTTTACACAAACATCTTGTCTTTACATGAGCCTGCGGGCTAGTTAGGAAGCTAACAGTTTGTTTGACTACAAACACTTTAAACCAGTTTAGATTTCACACAGAACTTGCTCAGAACAGAATGCAACAGTTCTTCGTCAATCATTTAAAGATCCACAACTTAGCCCATGTGCTAAATTTAGCTAATTTGTGTAGGTTTATGCTAGGTTTAGCTTTGGTAATACCCTGATGTTTCCTCCAGTGACACCACTGGATTTAAATTTGTGATTGTAAATGAATGATTGAGCTATTATCCATGAAATTTCATACAGACATTCATGCCTCCTTCAGGAATAATAGTCTTAATTTTAGAGATTCCCTAATTTTTAGTGCCACCATCACTTCAGAATTTGTCCTGTACTTTGTTTAATGGCAAATACCTGCAAAACTAAGCAAACACAAAAAATGCTAAACACAGCATACAACATTTAGCACTACATTATAGCGCTACACTCTCATTAGCACTAATGGTATATTCACTACCATCAGAATGTTAGCATAATAAGGCAAAAACAAAATATGCTAACACAGCATATAGCATTTAGCACTACACTATGGTGCTATACTTCCATTAGCATTAATGGTATACCCATCACTGACAGAATGTTAGCATGATAATAAGTCCAAAACAAAACATGCTAACACAGCATATAGCATTTAGCACTACACTATGGTGCTATACTTCCATTAGCATTAATGGTATACCCATCACTGACAGAATGTTAGCATGATAATAAGTCCAAAACAAAACATGCTAACACAGCATATAGCATTTGAGCACTACAGTATGGTGCTATACTCCCATTAGCATTGACCTTAAAGTACAACCAAAGGTGCTACAATGGCATGCTTCTGGACCTTTAATCCTGTTTTAGTGCAAGAAACACCTGTTTACTGACTTAGTTACGGTAATTCTACTAATCTAAATATGCTATGTTTAGCAAAACATGCTAAACATAGCATATAGCACTGCAGTTTGGCACTATCCTCCTATTAGCACTGATGGTATATTCACCACCATCAGAATGTCAGCACAATAACAAGGCGAAAACAAAACATGCTAAGCACAGCATAAAGCATTTAGCAATATGATGCTATACTTCCATTAGCATTGACCTCAAAGTACAACCAAAGCTGTCACAATAGCATGCTTCTGGACTTTTAATCTTGTTTTAATGCAAAAAACATCGGGTTATTGGTTTATTTTGGGGTAATTCTACTATTCTAAATGGTGAAATGTGTCTCCAGTAGCATAAAAAGGAT
This sequence comes from Amphiprion ocellaris, assembly GCF_022539595.1. NCBI lineage: Eukaryota > Metazoa > Chordata > Actinopteri > Pomacentridae > Amphiprion > Amphiprion ocellaris. The sequence continues at coordinate 30,434,881 of NC_072782.1, read as the reverse complement.
AGAAAAAGAAGAAGCTGCCACTCAGTACTGGTCATATTTGGGGAACAAATGTAATAAAGCTGCTGGACGTCGACTACTTTCGTTGCCTCAGGTTGGATTTGTGGTTATTGTTATTCAGTTATTGTGTCTCAACAACACAAATACAAAAGATATTCTTCTTTTATTCACTCTTGGATGCTGAATCTTAGAGATAAAATGCAGATAATAAAGAGACAAATACGCTCCATAAGTCACCCTATGATATTTAGTCTGGAGAGTATTTAATGTTTCATACAACAGTTGTCTCGGTTTGTCATGCGTTGCGACATGTTGAGTAAAAACCAGGAGCGATGAATCACCGACAGGCTGATCAGACAGATAGAAGCAGATATAAAGACAAGGATGGAGTGAAAAGAGACAGATAGATATGAGGGTAAAACTCGAGCGCATTGGAAGTAAAGATAAAGTTGTAGGAGGTAACTTGTACTCCGGTTTGAACTAGTCAAGGTGACGGAGTCCTTCGGCGAGTGGCTGTAGGCTGAAAGACAACAGACCGACTGAGTCATCCTGGCAGAACACGACGATCGCCCTCGTTCTTCGCCTTCGTCTGTCTGTCTGTCTGTCTGCAGCCATGTGACTCAGTCTGAGAAACAAACCGGCGATATGTTCACACAGCAGCCAAGTCTGGTTTGTTTTTCAGACGTGATCTTTGGTCCGCTGTCCGTGCTCAAACTCCAAAGTGGCTAAAAAATCTTTCATCAGATGCAAAGAAAACTAAACTTCTTTCTGGTAATTTATAGTTCTTTTGCATAATCTTTGTGGTCATCCAGGTGTCTCTGTCTCTACACGTCTTTAGGTAAAAGCTCCATGAGTCAAATGGATCAAGCAAAAGGTGGGAGAAACCACACCGTTAGTTCAATCCTTGCCATTACAATTTGAATTTTTCGTCACAATTGTTCAGACAAGCAGGAAATCTAATATCTGCTAGTTTTGGTTCTTTAACATCATCTGTGTTGTAATAAAGACTCACAAGCAGCTAAATTTTCCTCATAATTATTCAGATAAACAAGAAACCAAGCTAATTTCGGCTGCTTTTTCATCTATGTGGTAATTAAACACTTAGAAATGGCTTAATTTCCATCATAACAATTAGATAAACAGGAAATCTAACTAATTTCTGCTACTTTTGGCTCTTTACCATCATCTATGTGGTAACTCAGTTACTTTGCACCATGACATGTCTGAAAAAGCTTCATGAGTCAAATGGATAAAGCAGAAAATCAGAGAAACCACACCGCTGGTTTAATCCTTGGTTTTGCAAGGTTGCAAAAAGGTGTAGGAGTGACTAATTGTATTGTCCTAATTGTTCAGATAAACAAGAAATCTAACACATTACTGGTATTTTTGTTTTTTAACATTATGTCTATGGTAATTAAGGCTCACAAGTGACACATTTGTTGTCATAATTGTTCAGACAAACAGGAAATCTAACTAATACCTGCTATTCTTGGTTCTTTAACATCATCTATATGGTACTTAAAGGGTACAAGTGGCTTAATGTCCATCATAACCATTAGAAAAACAGGAAATCTAACTAATTCCTGCTACTTTTGGTTTTGGAATATCATCTATGTGGTAATTGAGGCTTACAAGTGACAATTTTTTCATTATAATTGTTCTTGTAAACAGTAAATCTGCCTAATTTCTGTCATTTTTGGTTCTTTCATATAATCTGTGTGATAAACCAGTTCTCTGTGCCATGACAAATGCAGAAGGTTGAACAAACCGCACCGCTGGTTTAATTTTTTGCCATTGCAAAGTTGCAAAAATGCGTACAAGTCGCAAATTTTTCATCATATTTGTTTAGATAAATCTAACTAATTTCTTTTTTTTTTTAATTCTTTACCATCATTTACATGGTAATTAACGCTTACAAGTGGTAAAATTTTCCTCAGAATTATTCAGGTAAACAAGAAACCAGGGTAATTTCTGCTACTTTCGATTATTTAACATCATCTGTGTGATAATCTACTGCTCTTTGCAGTGACATGTCTTCAAGAAAAGGCTTCGTGAGTCAACTGGATAAAGCAAAAGGTCAGAAAAGGAACATTATCGGTTTAATCTTTGCTATTGAAAGATTGTGAAGTTTTCTTTTGCATTCAACACAACTGGTTTTATTGTCTGTAATTAAGGCTTACAGGTGGCTTATTTTTCCATCATAATTATGCAGATAAGCAGAAAATCTGACTAATTTCTGCTACTTATGATTATTTAACATCATCTATGTGGTAATTCAGTCTTTCCTGCTGTGACATGTCTTTAGGTAAAAACTAAATGAGTCAATGGATCAAGCAGAAGTTCAGAGAAAGTATATTCTCAGTTTAATCCTCATTATTGTATTAAATACATGTTTTAGGGTGTAGTGCAAAGGAAAGGTAGTTAATGGAGAGTGAAACTATACTCAGTTTAACTAAACTACAATAAAATAAACTACAAATTTGACTTTTTGGAAATAGTTTAGTTGGAAAAACCTCATTAGATATTTAATTATCTCAGCTCAAAAGACACATTTCACCAAATCTGTACCAAAGTTCTGGGGATTGTGGGCTTTCTGAGGCAAATTACTGTCATATATTTTGTTTTTCTTCATTATTCCTTTGTTTTTGTAGGAGGTTTTTAAGATTTTGCAGGAAATCCTTCACTAGAGAATGATTAGAACCAAAAACATCCACAATAGAACATTACTCATGATATTTTCAAGATGGAAAGAAGTATTTTTTCTATCAAACTCCCACAGGACAAGGTCTTAAACACATTTTCTGTCCGTTTAGTACTGATATGAGCATTAGAAAGACACCATAATCTGAGGATCTGTAAAGCTTTAATTTAATTTTCTGATGTTTTCCAATTTTTTGTCCTAATTTTATTAGTATTTTTACTTATTTAAGTAGTCCTGAAATACTTCAGTATTGCATTTTGCAGAATTCCACGTAGGTTTTTGCTTTACACAGAAGTTTTAAAATAAAATAATAATAATAATAATAATAATAATAATAATAATAATAATAATAATAATAATAATAATAATAATACATTGTGAAAAATAAACATGCATTTCCAACCATCATTCTCATTTTACACAGATAGGACAGCAACATTAAACTCCATTTAATAACATAAATGGCTTCATTACTTTACTTTAAGTCGTACAAATTCTACATTTTTTTCAGCATAATTATTAAAATGAACTTGAAATCTAACTTATTTCTGTTTGCTTTGGTTCTTAAGCATCAGTTAAGTTCTAATTAAGGCTCAGAAGTAGCTGAATTTTCAAAGTAATTTATTAGATAAACAGGAAAATTATTTAACGTCCCCTTTGTGGTAATCCACTGCTCTTTGCATTGACACGTCAACTGGATAGAGAAAAAGGTCAGAAAAACAGTTTACTTGCTTCATTTCCTGCTATTGCATTAAACGTAAACGTTAAATCTGCGTTTCCAGCCATCACCATCATTTCACAGACGTCGGTTGGAAGAGACATTAAAGCGCCATTGAGCAGCATTTCAAACGCAGCTTTAACACAATTGTTTGCTTTTTATTATTTCACTTTCTGCAATTAAGGCTTCAGACAAGGGAATAAACGGGATTTGAGCTGCCTGTCTGAACGTGGCCTCGGGAGAGATCCTCAGAAAAAGAATCCAGATTCCCACAGAGGAAAGCCGAGCCAGTGGCGTAAATAGCGTGCAGATAAAAAGTGTTAGCAGGAATGCAGCCGAGGCGGTGTTGAGTAATTAGAGACGTTCCTCCCAGCACATTCACCAAAACGTCAGGTTGCAGAAGAAACTAACTCAGCAAAGACACCCGACGTCTCGTCTTCTGCAGGTGATAATCATCTGACCCAGCTTTAACTGGAGGCCTCACATTTCAGGAAAACTTCCTCTGTTGACCTTCAGACTCATTTGGAGAGATTTAACTCGTAAAAAATCTAAAAGTTTTCCTTAAAAACTGCTTAAACTGCACTTTATTATGTTCAAATTCAGAAATAAACAACAACATATGGATATTTTCTCTGATTTATCATCATGTCTTGCACTTGCAGCCTGAAATATGATGCTTATTCTCTTTATACTGCACATGTTTATGTTTTTATTTGGTAATATTTGTAATATTGTAATGTAGAGGCATCGTTTTGTTGTCTGTATCAACTGTCGCCCTGCAATTTATTCACATTTTGCACATTTATTTCTTATTTGCACTTATTTTCTGGCAAGTTCTACAAATTTTCTTGTAAATTTTCCGTCTATTTTTTTTTTTTTTTTTTACAATGCTACAATTTTAATTTTCAGTAAAAAAAAACCCTGTAAATTACTGCATCATTTATTACAGCACTCTACAGTGTAATATATATATATATATATTTTTTAAAACAGTTTTTACCTGTAATTTGTTGACCAAAACTGCATATAATGTTCACATTCCAAAAAATAATAAAATAGAATTTTCTTAACAATTTATTTTTCTGCATTTAAATCAGCAAAAAGATATTGTAAGACATATGTATAAATATATTATTATTTTACAAATATTTCCTGTTATTTGGAAGAAAAAATGTATTGTATTGCGTGCATTTTTTTAACTGTTATTTAGACTTTTTTCCCCGAGTTTATTAGTTCGTGGTTTTTTTTTGTTGGTACAGAAAATGTCTACTAAAAAAAACTAGAAATTAATTTCTTTTTACCTGTAATTTTTTAAAATAACAATTCTCAGCTATTTGATATGTTTTGGTATTTTTAAATACATTTTTAAAATAACAAAAAAAGAAAAAGTATTTTCCCTCTTTGCTAAATTACAGAAAACATGCATGGAAACTAACAAGAAAAAATAACGTTGACTGTAAAACAAAAAAAGACTAAAACTGCACAGAATGTCCACATTCCAAAAAAATATTTTTTTTTGTACAATTTATTTTTTCTGTATTTAAATTAGCAAAAAATGTATTATTTTACAACTATTTTGTTATTTGGAAGAAAAAACATATGCATTTAAATCGCTATTTTGAATTTCCCCCCAATTTGGTAGTTTGTGGGTTTATGTTATTAAAAAATATTTTTTAAAAAACAAGAAAAACCAAGAAATTAATTTGTTTTTTAATTTACAGTTATTTTACATGTCTTGGCAAATTTTTAAAATCACAGAAGATGAAAGTGTTAATTTACATGCTAACCCTAAAAAAAAACAGGCCAGTGCTGTAAATAATGTCAACATATTAAGAAAAAAAACATTTCACATTGTGTGACACAAAATCACAAAACACAAAAATGTGTATTGAAACTGCTGAAATATTAATTATCTTACAGATATATTGCTGTTATTTGGAATTTGTCTTCACAAAATATTTCTCTGTATTTAAATCAGTAAAAATATCATTATTTCAAACATTTCCTGTTATTTGGAAGAAAGTGTTTTTTTAAATAGTTATTTTTAAGGTTTTTCCCAGTTTGTTAGTTTGTGTTTTTTTTTTAATTACATATGGCCATAAAATAACACAGTTGTACTGAATGTTCTACAGCTAAAAATATCATTATTTCACAGATATTTGCTGCAGAATTCCACAGTTTTTTTTTAAAATTAAATCATCAAATTTTAAAGTATTTAACTGTAGTTTTTAAACAATACTGTTAGAATTTGGCCCAATTTTTACAGTAATTTATTACTTAATCAATTGTTTTGCACATTTTTAATAGATTAATGAGAGCAAGTGTGAAAGTTTCAAACTGCACTGACTGCTTACATGTATGTTTGTTAAAAAGCGACTAATAAATATGATTCTTCATGTTATTTACCTGCTGGTCTTCAGCGACGGTCGACTGTAAGATGTGAACTTTGTCTTCTATCAGCTGTCGTAGTTTTTCCAGAGAAGCAGGAAAGTCGTCTTTGTTTCTTTGTGAATCTGGAATCTGGAGAGAAGCAGAAAAACCACAGTCAATATTTCATCACCTTTCAACTCTGCAGCCTTCAGACTACAAATCTGTCAGATGTTTCTGCAGCAACCAAACAAGCTGCTGACGTGGAGAAAACAAGCTTTAAATACACATATTCTCTACTTTAAAGCTGCTTTCTGGACAGATTGTTTTGCATCTGAAGAACATTCTGCTCATAACTGATCCTGAACGTCTGGATGCCGTCGACACCCAATCAGCAAAACACTCTCCTGTGATGATTCGACACGTTTTATTCCAGTGCTGCGGAATGAAGAGAGGCTGAAATGTGACGAGGAATCTTCAAAGACGTCCGAAATACCAGAACACAACTGTTTCCCATCCCAGACCTGGAATGTGGAGGATCTGGCCGACAGAAATCTCTCACCCATTTAAATTATAAGTAGTTTAACGTGTTAAAATCAAATATTCCACAAGTTCACATTTCACTGAACACGACCGGTAGGGACAAAGATTTGACTGCAAGGATGAAGCTGTAAAATGCATTTTTGTGTTCACTAAACCAACTACATCTGGTTATTTTTGTTTCTCCCTGCTGACCCTTCTATGACCTCAGACTGCTGAGGAAGCTTAGAATCTCTCTGAACATCATGAAGACTTTTTGCTGCTGACTGGAAACATCACCCAGTGGTTCGGGAACAGCAGTGAGGTCAGCAGTGAGGTCAGCAGTGAGGTCAGCAGTGAGGTCAGCAGTGAGGTCAGCAGTGAGGTCAGCAGATGGTTCCGTGGATGCAACACTCCCCACCCAGCAGGAAATCCACACCAGGAGGAACCAACAGGACCATGAAGGATCCTCCACACCCTCATCCTCACCTTTCCACATCCGCTACCTCTTGCACTGCGTACATCCCATAAATATCACCATTTTACCTGTTTGTATCTGCTGTCTGTTATAGTTTGACCTATTTGTGTTTTTTGTATTTTATATTTTTACATATTTTAACACGTTGTATTTATAATAATAATTATTTATAATAATATACATGCTAACCCTAGAAAAATAGATAATTGTTTAAGAAAACATGTAAATAATATGAAACCAAATTCCAGAATGCCTTGTTGATGTACAGGAACCACAGATAAAACCACATGTGGTGACAGTTGAGTTTGTCAGGTGACGTTCTGTCGACGGATCGTGTCCTGAAGGAAGTTTTCATAAATCTACCTGCCAGAGAGTCAAATCTGCAGCAGAACGACTCGAAGTAAATTATTCAGAAGCAAAAAACACCAGATTTATTTTAAATTCAAGGAAGTCCTCACATCTGAGCAGCTGGAATATAAGGATGATGTTTTTTACTTGATTAAAGACGTAAATTTGTAAAATTGCACATATTTTTCTGGTGGTTAAAAGTCAAGACGGTTGAAATTGAAACAGACGAAGCCAAAATAATCAGATTTTTTTTGTCTAAAAATACTGTATCTTACAGGTTTTGTTAAAAAGAGACATTTAAAACTAAACTGAAGCTAAATTTGATGATATTTTGTGACTTATTTTGTGATTTCAAAGATTTTTCTTCAAGAAAAAGTCAAAATAATAAAATATCAAATGTGAAAATGTAGACGAAGCTTTAAAAAAAAACCTCCTATGGTGTATATTACTACATGTTTACTGCAGTATAATCATAATTTACAGTAATAAACAGTAAATATCTATATAATACATTACAGTGTAAAAAATTGTTTATTTGCAGTTTTTAAATGTAATTTTTCAAATAAATTTACTGCTATTTTAGATGTTTTGTTAACAAGCATGAGGAAAAACTAGATTCATTTAACTTTCGTCATTTTTATAAATAGTCATTTATTTTGATACAACCTTCAACAATAAAATTAGACTATTTCCAACTGTAATTAATCTAAATTTGCAACTCAAGAGCATCATTCTTTAGGTTTTTCTGCCTGTTTTTATTTTTAAAAATGTGAACTCTAAACCCAACCAAAGCTAAATCCGATGATATCAGGCGCAATATTTTGAGATTCTAACAATTTTCTAAAGAAAAAGTCCAAATAATAAGATATTAAATGCCAAAATGTAGACACAGCTTGAAATAATTTACTGTTATTTTGAGGGTTTTGTTAAATTATAGATAATATCTGGTAAAATCACAGAAAATAAATAAATAATTTGCTCTTTAACCCTAAAAGAAACTGATTAAATCAAAAATCTCTTTTACAAATAGTGACATACAACAATAAAATTACACTTTTTAGAATTTATTTTTTTGTTGTATTTAATCAAAATTTGCCAATTCTGTGCTTTATTTTGTGATTAGGACAAATTTTCTTAAGAAAAAATCTAAATAATAAGATATCAAATGCCAAAGTGTAGACGTAACTTATAATAGTTTACTGTTAATTTGCGTATTTTGTTAAATTATAGATAATATCTGGTAAAATCACAGAAAAAAAGCTATTAATCTGCAATTTTATCCTAAAGAAAGGATTAAATCAAAGATTTCTTCAACAAATAGTAAAGTTCAACAATAAATTACACTAGTTGTCTATTATTTTAACTGTATTTCACCTAAATTTTCAAATCAAGACCACGTTTCTTTCGACTTGATTCAAAATGTGGCATCTCAAGCCAAACCAAAGCTAAATCTGATGATATTATGTGAATCATTTCGTGATTTAAAGCATTTTTCTATAGAAAAAGTCAAAATAATAAGATCTCAAATGCCAAAAAACAGCTTGAAATGAACTCCCATGCTGAATTTTACAGTAATCAACAGTATATTTCTATCTCAATATTTCCAGCTACGTCTGTTTGGATGCAAAATTTTAAAATGTCTGATGGAAAAGTTGATTTTGCACAGAAGAAAAGCAAAACTAAGAAGCTACTTTTTGCTCTTTGGGGCTTTAAAGTTGGTTTCAGCGGCTAAATTTTGGTGTTTTGTGCATCAGATGTGTTGGATATTGTTCTGAAGATTATAAACAGCTCTTTATTTTAAAAAGCTGCCGCCCACCACCGTTTGAATCCCTCCACACAGACCCATTGTCAGGCTGCTAACCTCCCTGACTCCCGTCGCATGTTTTCATCTCCAAGCAGGAAATCAATCCTCACATATAGACGAGGAAACTACAGATGGACAGCAGGTAATTAATTCCTCTGCTCGCCGTACGAGTGGCGGCGTTTTTAACACGAGTGGGCCGTGTTGTCTGATTAGACACAATCAAAACAAGTCGGCTGTGTTTTAATCCCTACATGAGCCCAGAGGAGACAAAAACAGTCTGGATATATAGAATTTAAGCAGCGGTCGACCCGCACCAAGTCATTTCCTCCTCAGAAAAAGCTAATTATGAAGTAAAATAGCTGGATGTTAAAATTCTCTCCTCATTACCGTCCAACCTCATCTCCCAGAAATTATGTTTATATACCGCTAATTTGTTTTCCCAATTACGTCTCCCAGCAAAGCATAATTGGTGAAACAAATCAGTGGTATATAAATGTAATTTCTAAGAGGCAGGGCGGCGCCGTCAGAGTAACGTGACCTCACATTGTTGTAGATTGAATTAAAACAGGCGTCCCGGCACCAAAACCACAGAAAAAAGGACTAAATGAGTGAATATGTAGATTCAGGGCTCTAAAATGATGACATATCTCTGTATGAAGCCTTCAAAAGGACCAAAACAAGCTAAACGTCTCAATATCTGGGTATGAAAAAGGCTAATCATAGCTACGTTAGCCCAGAGTTGCTAAATGCTCCAACAAATACTTAAAAAAATTGATTATAGCTACTTCTATAACTAAAACTACACCTTTAAAAAGTTGAACTACAGCTGGTATTCTTTTATTAAAGCTTCTTCATGGCCATCTTTTATAAAATCCCCAAATTACAGCCATAGACAAAGAAAGCTAAGTTAGCTAAGCAACGTTAGCCCCAAGTGTTGCTAAATGTTCCAACAACTACTTTTAAAGAAACAAATTTCAGCTAATTCTATAACTAAAACAACATCTTTAAAAAGCTGAACTAAAGCTTGTATTCTCTTGTTGAAGCTTCTTCGTGACCATTTTTTAATAAAGTCCCCAAATTAAGGTCGTAGAAAAAGACAGCTAAGATAGCTAAGCAACATTAGCACCTCGAATACACTGTAAAAACAGTCAAAAAAAACATTAAAAATTAGTAAAATGACAGAAAAACATGTTTAAAAAAATGTGGAATACGATAACAGTAAAAATTCTCTCTGATTCTATTCTCAACTGAGAAAAAGAATAAATTATCATTAATAAAATTATTTTTTTAATGCAGACATTAGTTTTGGGCAGATTTTTTTTTACAGTTCACATGTAAATTCACACCTTTTTAAATGTGACTTTAGCAGTTATAATCTGTAATTTCAAAAAACAGGGAAAATCTGTAAAATAATAACAGCTTGTTTAAAAAAATACACAGTTGAAAGCTGTAATCTAAAAAACAACACTTTTTTTTTACAGTAAACTACAAGTTCTGCAAACTGCTTCAACACTAAGAAGTTAAAAGTTAACTAGTCTAACTAGTTAGTTAGTCTACATTTAGCTAAGTGTCCAAACAACCTACAGCAGCTCATAGTTTTAGCTTTAAAGCTCTAAAAGACAAACTTCATGTCGCTGCTGTGATGTAACTCCATTTAATTTGTCCTCTGAGCTGTAAAACAGTTAAAATACTCACTGCAGGACCTGCAGACAGAGACGTGTTCATGATGACAGACTGAGAAGTAATTTCCTGCCTGAGTTCAGACTTCAGGGGGTTCCTGAGTGTTTGTGTTCATGTTGGTGGGTGGGCTGCTCTGCTGTGTACATGGAGATGACCCTAACTACAACCTCAGGACAAAACCAACAGAGTGTGAGACGCTGACTTAATATCCGGCCACAGTCTGTCAGAGACCAACAGTCTGATTGATCTGCGTCTTAAATCAGAGTGAATGGACGAAACTAAAGGAAAGAATGATAGGAGGAGTCTAAAAGTTTGATTTCTTAGAGGGTCAAACTAAACCAAGGCAACAAAACCATGAAACAACCAAAAACAGCCAAAAAAAACTGGTACATTCAACTTTGTTATTTTGGTTACAGTTACGCAACAATAAACTGGATACATAAAAGAAAAATCTCAACAATGAAACCAACTCAAAACTACTTAAACCTGCATTCTCTTTAACAGCCAGCAGGGGGCAACTCCTCTGGTGGCAAAAATATGTCAAATATATAGAAATCTATAAGAAACCAACCTGATTTCTTAGTTCATTTGTGATCTCAGTAAACATTTTTCCATTGAGTTTGTGGTCTGAATAGCTAGTTTCAAGACTTTTCAAATACAGTGTGATGTTAATTTAGTAAATTTTGGTTCCATTTAGAGTAAAAGAGTCAACAAAGCAAGGTGTGCTTTAGGGTGATACTACCTTGTAATTGACGACTATGCTAGTGTCCTTCCAAACGTACGGCATCAAAACTGTAGTTTACAAATTGATAAGTGACTTTGCTATCTATCTTTTATATACAGTGTATGCAGAAAAATAAAAAGTAAAGTGATGTAAGCTGTAAATAAATTGCTTTCTCTCTAACAGCCAGCAGGGGGCGACATCTCTGATGGCAAATATAAGTCAAATGTATAGAAGTCTATGAGAAAAAGACCCAACTTCTCACTTTGTTTGCTGCCTCAGTAAATATTTTACCAATGAGTTTATGGTCTCAATTGCTAGTTTACAGCCTTCTTTAATGCAGTATGATGTTTGTTTTGTAAATTATGGTCTCATTTAGGGCAAAATAGATGATAAAGCAGGGTATGTTTTAGGGCAGAGCTATCTTGTGGTTGGTCAAATTCCAATACAGAAGCTAGTACAGTATTATTAATATTAATAATAGCAATAACAATATTAAAAATTATAATTATGTCTATTAGATTTGTTCTTACTTTATTTTATTGTTCATTTATTCTCCTTTACTGTTTATTTATTGATGTATTTATTTTACTTATTACTAATATAAACATTTTTAGCCTTGTTTTCATGGTTTTCATCCTCTATTTTTCTTACATTCTACTTGTTCTTTGCCTTACTTGCGTGTGGCATTTTATTATTTTACCTGATGGTGTTGTATAATTTTATTTTGGGAATCTTCTACCATGTTTGGACTGACCAGCCTTATGCTATACAGAGGTTTTCCTGAGTATATTTATTTTGGTTTTTGTCCTGTCTGTGAAACACTTTGTAAACTGCATGCATACAAACAAAGCTATTATTATTATTATTATTATTATTATTATTATTATTATTATTATTATTATTATTATTATTATTATTACAACTACAGCAGCTAGTACATGCTACACACAGTTTATTATTATTATTATTATTATTATTATTATTATTATTACAACTACAGCAGCTAGTACATGCTACACACAGTATTAAGTTTATACTGTCTGTACAGGAAAACTATCAAAAAAGGTTTTACTGTCCAAGTAGCAACAAACAAAACTCCCCATTCACACAATACCACGAGAAAAACCACAAAAATGTGCAGTTTTTCCCTCCAGTTAAGACTAAATGAACTAAAGGTAAATCTGAGGTTGTGTTGGACCAGGTCCAGTCCTCCCCCTCACCCAGGTCTTAGAGTCCTGGTCCCCACCCCTGGGTGTGTCTGGGTGGGACACAGTGATGGTGGCCGGCCGCCAGCTCAGACACACCTTGATAAGCAGGTATGAAGACGGAGGAGCTTCATGTTGACTTACTGTCTGTGTTTTTGTGACTCCCACAGACACGGCAGGTTTAGATTTAATGCCTCCAGATTAGAGGCAGAAAACGCTGCTGAGGTTATTAAACTCCAAAGGATGGAAAGTGTTGGACAGAAATAACAGGATACTGACGGTTTAGGTGTTCTTAGAGCATCAGCAGTACAACAACAATCTGTAAGAAAATGCTGAAAATTAAGGATCAGGCTGCCAGAAAAAAATATATACATTTAAAAATCCCAATACATTGTGATGCTCAAAAACTGTGGGAAAAAAAGCTAAATAAATAAAATAAAAATAAAGAATAAAATAAAATAAATAAATGAAAATTGAAAAGGTGAAAATTAAAGCAAATATCTGTTTAAAAAAAAAGAATTTAAAGAGGCAAAAATAAATATTTTAGTAAGAAAATGTTGAAAATGAAGGAGCAAGGTGCCAAAAAAAACCCCATATATTTAAAAATCCCAATACATAATGATACTCAAAAACTGTAAAATTAAATAAATACATAAAATAAGAATATATATATGTGTGTGTGTGTCTGTGTGTGTGTGTGTGTGTTTGTGTCTGTGTGTGTGTGTGTGTGTGCGCGCGCGCGCGCGTGTGTGTGTGTAAAAAAACAAAAACAAAAAGAAGTAAAAATAAATACCTTAGTAAGAAAATGGTGAAAATGAAGCAGCAAGGTGCCAGAAAAAAATGTTACAATTTTTAAATCCTTAATGTACGTGATTTTATCTGTAAAATAATATTTTGTAATAACATTATTCATATTTAAAAACGGTACAAAATAGTTAAATTTTATGGTCAAACTTTGTAGATTCACTTTGCCTTTATTTATTTATTTTTCCAAACAATCTGTAAGCTACAGGAAAATAAATAAATAAAAATCAAAAATGGTTTAAAGAATGAATATAAATATATGTTATACTGTAAAAATATCTAAATGTTTACTAATCTGTAAAATAATATTTTGTAATAATATTACTAATATTTAAATACAGTATAAAATTGTTTAACTTTATGGTCAAATTTTGTAGATTAACTTTTCATTTATTTATTCACTTATTTAGGTGTTTATTTATTAATTTAATTTTTACTTTTTTTTACAATTTTTAAAAAATTTTTACAATAAATTTATTGAAAAAAAATCTGCAAAATAACAGTAAATTGTCAAAAACAAACAAATATACTATACTGTAAAATATGTAAATGTTTTCCAAAACTGGGACAATCTGCAAAAATTAAAACAAATGCAAATATATACTATAATTTAAAATATGTAATATATACCGTAAAGCCAAAACTGTGAGCTAAAAGAGGCTAAAAAGCTCCATAAAGCTGTAGATCTGGTTGTGCTTTTTTTTTTTTTTATAAATACGGCAAAATAACTTACATTTTTCATATCAGGCAGTCATTTATCGTGTTTATATGTATTTTTTTTTACACTTCAGACGAGAGTTAAAGTTACTTTCAGCTCAGAAAAACTGTCTTTAAAAAAAAAAAAAGAAATCATAAAGCTCCCAATCTAATAACCTGTAATGATGAAAGTAAAATTCCACTGATAAGAGATTTACTTTCTCTCTCATACCAGGGGAGCGTTCCATTCTTTTTACATGAGACACCGAAGACTCTCCTTGTTTGAACAAAAAACATTACGCAGTCAGGTGAGGCAACTTCTCCACCCGCAGGAAGTTATGAATCACAAATAATCACCTCCGTCGTTTACACAACGCTGCTCCTAAACTCTACATCTGCTCTGTTTTCATGCATTTTTAGTATTTCATTCTGTTTTTTAGCAAAGAAAAGCGTTAAACCATCTGTAAGTGAGCTGGTTCAGCAGATAAAAGGTCTGCAGCCACATGTCATTACTCAGCAGACTGTTGGAAAACTCTGCTACCCAGAATGCTTTGCTGCTGACTCACAGCTCTGGCATGTCGCCTCCAGTCGTGCTGCACTTTGCACCAGCAGCAGCGTAAAACTGGGAGTGAACCGGAGGAGACGCCTCCAGTTTACCGGCCGGGAATGTTTCGTCACCATGGAAACCGCTTTAAGTGCTTATCTGAAAGCTGTAAAAATAAAATACGGGAATTTACAGAGTCAGCAGGGAATTCAGATTTTACTTGGTTTGGTTGTATGAAGTCAAGATTTTAATACGGAGATTTTTTTATGCAAAACTGGAAACACCTTTTCAGCAACATGGAAAAAATGCAGAAATACAAAAATAATGTCTTAAAGAGTTTTTATCGCTATTCTTTATATAATAATTTACTGTATTTTACAGATTTTGTCTGTTTTGTTAAATTACGGTAAAAAAAAGTTAAAATCACACAAAAAATATTAATTTGCATGTTTATTGTAAGAAAACAGGTCAAAACTGTACAAAAATCAATATTTTAACAACTGATAATCAATTTTTTTATATAATATTTGACTGTAATATTTCACTATTTTTAAACTGTATTTAAGTCAGAAAAAAAAAAAATTATTTTACAGATATTTGTCATTATTTTAAAGAAGAACTGGGTATATTAGGGATGTAAAATTAATTTTAAAAATAAAAATATTTTTCAGATTTTTTTTTTTTTAATTATGGATAATATCATGTAAAATTTACATTTTAAAATGTTTTTTTAAAGGCCAAAACTGTCAAAACTGTTTAACTGTAATATTTCACTATTTTTTAAAAATAAATTCTAAAAACAATTTACTGTTATTTTACAGATTTATTTTGTTTTGTTAAATTACAATTATGAAAACTAATAACTTCACACAAAAAAGTATTAATTTGAAAGTTAAAAATAAAAAAAGATCAAAAATATACATTAAATTAAAAAAATCTATATTTTTATTAACTGTTCTTTTACAATGTGTGACCATAACATTATACTGTTTTACTGCATTTAAATCAGCTAAAAATATTATTATTTAATGGATATTTGAGATTATTATTACAGTTTCTGAACATTACAGTCCACTGTTTTTCAATTGATCTTTTTTTGCAGTGTATAATTTGCTCTTGCATTCTCTCCATAAAATTTTTTTTAAAAAATCATGACCTATCCATCAGTAATCATGTTCTGGCAGGGTTAGCTTTGAAAGTTTTTTTTTTTTTTTTTTTTATGATATTAACAAATAAAACACATAAAATCTGCATTTTTGCAAAACCAGAGTCTGCAACTTCTCTATACATTGAAGTTTAAAGATGAAATTTCACTTTTTATTTTGGCCTTTTATTTTAATTCTGAATGCGTTCCACTTTTTTCATTTATTTAATATCTGGGAACCAACAGGTCAGTATTCTAGAGTCTGGTCTTACTGTAAACACACAGTGTTGAATGTTTAATTCTTTAAGACAAATGACAAAAATCGTTGCATTTCTTTTGTTTTCTCTGTTGAAACTAAACTCAGGCACTCAGTGAAGTGTGTATTTTGTGCACCGTTACGCCTCTACTTCCTCTATGGGCCTGGCTTTATAAATGACTGCACCGTCCTGTTGAAACACGTGAAGGTTTCCCTCAAACTGCTGCAACAAAAGAAGAAGAAATTAGCCTCTAATATATTGTTGCTTCAAGACTGCACTGAAGCAAAGAGATTGAACCCAAAAATACACAGATGTGGACAGATGTTCACAAATATGGAAGCTTCACTGAGATTTCCACTAGAATTTAAGATAAAATAATGTTAAAATGAGTCAAATAAACTCTTAAAATATAGAGTTTTCCAGGTTGGTTTTTCCGTTCAAACCATACAGAACAGCAGCATGCAGCTTCGTCTTCTTCTCTATAAAAACAGTGACAATATAAAACAGTCGAACCAGTTTTTCTGTACCGATGAGGTTAAAGGTGAGGCGAATAAGCAGCATACCAACTCTCCTGTATTTGCTTTTTTCCCCTCTTCACTCCTCCCATTATACTTGAAGCATAGAGAAACCTGTTCCTCCGTATTTAACAATTACAGGATCTATAGACTTTCATGCTATATCACAAAAGACAAACTGTGCCAAAAACACGTCAGATGAGGTGGAGTTACAGAAACAATTGGACATGTTCGTCCCTGTCGTGTACCACCTTCATCGCCTGCATTAAAGACATACAGGTGTCACCGCAGGTTATTTTAGGGTTTGGCATAATACTGCCGCACCACCGCCCAGCTGCATCGCAACACACTCACAGGTGTGCAGGGTTGGGTTTGTAACCTACTTCTGAAGAACTCCTCCCAAAGACTCGCCCAAAACAAATGACAAAGCGTCTTTGGAGCTGTCACTCATTAGACAGTCAGACAAAGGAAGACCCGGAGACGACCGAACATCCAGACAGTCGCGCTAAAAGCAGCCTATTGAATGCTGGAAAAGAAACAGCACCATTTATTTGTTCAGACGCTAATGGTAGATGTGTTTACATCAAGTGACCTTCGGTGCTAATGTGAATGATGAGCAGAATTAGCATCATACCGCTATAGCACAACAAACCTGCTATAAGCTAGCCTTTTACTGTTTTGATCTAAACTGCTCACTAACAATTTTGTGCTAGCGAGCAGAGCGCATTGTGGCGTTATTGCTAGTGAACAGGCACCATGACAAAGTCTTCTGTGGGGCTTAATGACCTCTGACTAGCTGGAATCAACTAGAAGAGATTCTTTCAATCCTGGTGGAATCCTTAGCTTAAAATAGCAAAATTAGCATAAAATAAATGTCCAGTGTGCTCTATTTATATTATAAAATAACTATTTATTGATGCATAATGCTGCATTTGTGAAAAAAATTATTCAAATTTAGTATTGGGCTTCAGTTTGTACTAATACAGATGAATTAAAAATTGCCGTGATCAGGACATCCCTGGAAAAGAGACCTAAAATGTGGCAAAAAAAAGACGATTTGTGGACTTATAATGACTTTCAATCTTTAAGTTGCTTTTATTTTGGTACTATGTGCTATCTTCAGACAGAGCTGCTTTGTCCATATTTGCACCCTTAAATGACTTTTAAAAATAATATCTAGACGGATTGAATTTGTGAAAGTTATATGCAGCATTGTGGAGGTTTAGCTAGTAAAGGGGCACCATGACAGTCAAGTCAGAAAAGTCTTCGTGTTACTACAACCACAGGATTAACCCTTTTAACTCACCCACCTAAATACAGGCCATCTGAAAAGTCTGCAGCTGCATTTTAAAAAGCATATTTAAGAACCAAATTATCACCATTTTCAGATTCTAATGAAGAAAAAGCTTTCAAACTTTTAGTTTTTTTAGTAAGAAAAGAAAAAGAAGAATGAATGTTAAACAGGTAAAAATGCTCATTTTGTGACTTTACACTTTCTTTTTGGAAGATAAAACCTTCATACAGCGACAGAAAACATTAGTTAGCTTCAGCATTTATCTAGCTAGGTGCACTTAAAACCTATTTGTGCATTCGAATTTGTAAAATCCCCTAAAGTAGTCGTCGTCGCCCAAATTGAACCAGATCTTAACAGCGCTGCTAGCAAATAACCTCACATGGCTCATTTTGAAAGATGCTGACAACCTGTCAACTTTTCCTTTTTTTTATTGTTTTATTGACATATAATGTTGTCTAGCAACATGTTATTTCTTTTTCCTTGTGCTGTTTCTGTATTTTGATTATACAACTTCTAAACAGGGTCAAGATTGTTGTAACTATGACTGGAGATGTTTTTTTTATAGAGCTGCCAAATATGTGATTTGCATGCGTTTACATGTGAAAATGCACTGAAAGAACCTAAAGAACTCCCAATTTAGTGCTATCAATCTATAGTTGCTCTGTTTTCACCCTATATGACATGAACATCGCCTGCAGGTTGGGTGGTGGATGAGTACATAACATATTTAACTTATATGCTTAACATTGACCTCATTTTTAAATGCTCTTTCTCCAACCGACAGTGTTTCTGTGCATTTTTTGAATGATTAAAACAAAATCAAGTAGTTTGGTCACCATTAACTGATCATAAATTAACCACAATGGCAGTTGTTGTGCTTAAATAATGAACTAAGCATGGTCTCTTGCAGAATTTTCAGATATTTCCATCTTTTAGGCCAAGAAATTAGTAAAATGACAGTAATAGTAAAATATTTGTCAATCAGTAACGACAAACACTTGTTTAATTCATCTTGAATGGTTTAAATTGGGGGAAAATAGTTGGGTTTCACTCTGCATTTTAGGAAACCACAATAAATTCCAAATTAATAATTAACTGTAGATGCAAAACCCCATATCATTGTCTCTGTTTTAATAACTCTGCAGCCAACACTATGCACACAGACTTTCTTTCTCCATCTCCTTCACTTTCTCGTCTCTCGGTTCAGTTTCAAAACTAGAACATCGACAAAAACAACAACAACAGCAACTCTCCAAGCTCTGTAACTCCCACCCAGCACCCACCCAGCCTGCACCCACTCGGCCCTCCGACGAGGCTTAATGAGTAATAAGCACTGGGTGACCACAGTCTTGGAGTCAAGCCAACTCTCCCAGATGCCAAATTGAAGCCTGGAGGTACTGCATAATGCAAAACAACACTCATTAAAACTTGGAGGAGAAAAAAAAAACACAAGGAGCTATAAAATGCAAAAACGCACCAAAGATCCATTCCGGGAGAAGCTTCTAAACGACGCAGATGAATAATTAGGACTCTCAGGTGTCCATTAGCGGCAGAAATTACAAGATGTAGGAAACGGGCTCCAAAACACACTCGTGACCTTAAAACCGAAACCATTTGGCCTGAACGTTATGTTGAGGTTGGGAATGTGAGTTGTAGAAGGGAAAAAAAAGGGTGGGTGATGAAATGGAGCTAAGCGAAAGACAAACAAGTGATATATTCAGATGCAGGAACAAAGTGTGGAGCTTTCAGGTTTTGGTTACATTATATGGCGGGTTGAAGCTTGTTGAAGAATTTTAAAAAGTGCTGCAGACCCAAATGGATAGTGCAATTACATGCGTTATATATATTATACTGATATACTAGTAAAAAAAAATAGCAACATAAGAAAAAAAAACATCTCAATACAGGCTTGTAAATGGATGAATAAGAAACACATTGTAGGGTGTCTTTAAGGTTTAAATCTGCCATAAATAACTAAGAACTAAGCATTTTTTTTTGTGGCTTCCACCTTTGTGATCATTTAACAGCACCGAACTGGAAAATTAGCACCAATGGTAATAGTTACTAAACAGTAGTGAATAGAAAACATCAATAGTTTACATTTACTTTCGCACAATTGCTGTAAAATTAAATTTGCGCTACATTTGGGAAGAAGTAGGGATGTCCCATTCAAGTTAATGTTTGTACTAACAATCTAATCTATATCATTTAATATTTATTGCCGTTATCTTTGGTAATACACACTACAAGCATTGTAGATTAGCTGTAGTACCTGGTGAAGCCTTTTACTGTTTTGATCCAAACTGCTTCCTAACAATTTCGTGTTGGTGAGCAGACAACATTGTGGAGGTTTAGCTAGTAAAGGGGCACCATGACAAAGTCTTCTGTGGTGCTTAATGAGTTCTGACCAGCTGAAATCAACTGGGATAGATGTTTTAGATTGCCATGGCATATACACTTGCTGCCTTTGTGGCCCACATCATTAATCCAGGGATTAAAATAGCAAAATTAGCATCAGAAAAATGTCCTGTAGGTCACATATTGATTGATAACAATGCATTTGTAAGGAAAGCTATTCAAATTTAGGATCTAACTTATTCTTGTACCAATACCGATCAGTTACAAACTGCCATAATCATGACATCTTGAGAAAAAAGAACTGAAAAAAGTGGCAGAAAAGACAACTTGTGGACCCATTCTGATCTTGAATCTTTAAGTTGCTTTTATTTTGGTACTATGTGTTATCTTAACACATAGCTGTTTTGTCCCTATTTATATTGTTCTACTCACACAACCTTAGATGGCTTTAAAAAATAATATCCACATGACAGATGGGTTGAGTTTGTGAAAGTTATGTGCAGCTCAACCTAAGAGAGATTTTCAACGAAGTCAACAAACGTTACCTCAGAGCAACATGCTTTCATGCAAAAGGAAAAATCAGTGAACGGTGAGTTTCTCCCCGATGGGATGGTTAATCAGATTAGATAACAACATACCAACTTCCTCCCTCCTCAGCTTCGTTGAAAACTGATATGTGAATTATGCAACGCTCTGCTGATATAAAGATCACAACAATCATCTCACTGACAGGCTGAAACTTTCACAAGGTTGTATTTGTGTGTCTGTGTTTGTGTATTAGCTTATCCTCCAGGGCTCACACCCTCATTCCTGACATACCTGCCACTTCCATCCTCCTTCCTACTTTCCCATGATTCACCGATGACTTGTCGTTTGTGACATCATGTCACATTCATCTTATGTGACTCTCCTAAGTATCAGATAATAAAATTTAATGCACAATGTTTTATCATCTATTTTAGTCTAAATGGGACCAAATTTAACTAAATGAACACCATGCTGTATTCAACAAATCTTGAAACTAGTGACTGAGACCATAAACTCATCAGAAAAACGGTGACTGAGGTAACAAACCAAGTTAGAAGTCGAATCCTTTTCTCATAGACTTATATACAATCTGACTTTAAGTCACGTTGATTCTCCTTTTCAGACCTTCAAACTATGTTCATCTTTAACAAACAGTACATGATTCTTTATCATGATTTCTGAAAAACAAAGTGAAATAATCAAAATTGATGGTTGTAACATACATATTAGATCATTTGTGGGAACTCTGTGTTACTGTGTTCAGTGATGTTAGGGATGGTGTTTAGGGAAAAAATTTGGGAACAGAATATGAGGAAATAACACATCAGTGGCTTGTTTCACTTTGAAATTCTATACATCAGTGCACCAGTAGTGCTGTTCATGTCCACAGTTTTATCTTATCAGCACGAAATGTTCTCAAAAAAAGCTTTTATTACCAGTCAGACACTAAAAAAATCTAACAGTTGTCCTTATTGGAGATCCACCACAGAGCACAGTGACTACTGAGCAGCACACAGAGGCCTTTTCAGGCTTTACAAGAAGTTCCTTCTCTTGTACAAAAAATTCCACTGTTGTTAATGATTGATCGGCACCAGATGCCACTCTGGGGTGTTCCTCATACCAGACATTTGATGATGGTACAAATGAATGTACGACACAATAGATGGCTTGTTCTGAACGCAGGAACAGCAGAAGCTTAATACTTAGGCCGTTTAATGAAGCCAAGTTTGCGTTCCTGTCTCAAGTCTTTTCAATGGAGACTTCGAAAGAAGTGAACAAGAATGTTCCACCCATTGAATCAGCAATACCCACCACAGAACAGTAAAACCCAACTGGATTTGACAAATTACATAGATTTCACGTTGCATTTTATATAACCTGTTGCACCGCTGGCCACTGCATCTCTCAGTTCGGCTGATTGAAATGCTAATTAACTGTTTAATCACTTTTATGTTGTCAGAACTTACACCGAAAGTCCCTTTGAACTAGTGCTTGATGCTTTACCGTGACAATTTAAGTGTCCCGAGGAAAATGAAGAAATATTTGCACAAAAGATAATGACACGTTTCGCTACAGAGCTGCACAAATGGCATCTCTAATGGTTTTCATGCTACAGGTATCTATTGTATGCGTCTCCTTCGGGCTGAAGGACATCGACAATCACTTCTGCAAACATGAAAGGAACAAATGTGAAGCTCGAGGAGGAAAAACAGCAAACACAGACATACTTCTTCTCTGAGAAATACCCTGACGGCTGACAGACACCCTGAACGAAAACTCATCACTCAGGCATGGGCACATGAAAATACACCACTATGGTTGTCACGGGAACATTTTACTAACTGGTGCATAAACGTTTCCATCAATAGGAGTGGATCACACTCAGTAAACATAGCTGAAAATGTTGGTTTCCTTTACAAAAAACAAAAGCGTTGAAGGTCTGACAGCAAAATGTTGAGCTAATAAGTATATTTTTGCAAGTTAAATCATGTTTTGATCATTGAATGAAAACTTTTGGATATGTTCTTCCCTCTCCTACACAACCGTCTTATTAAATAAGTGTGCAAAAAGTTCCTTTATCTTAAAGAAATACCAAACAAACAGAGGTCTAGCCATCAGCTGTTTCCTTTTTGGATCGTATCGAGCCTGTTGTGAGGATTCTTGGCATCCAGTTTGGCTGTAATCTAAGTTTTGAGCGGCACACCGTAAATCTTGTGAACCTGTTTTTATCATCTCAGAAATATGTCAAAAATACAATCCAGTCTGGCTTTTCACAACACAGAGACTATTTAACATGCCTTAATGTCGTCACAACTGGATTACTGCAACAGTTTGTGTATCTGTTTTACTCAGCTGCCGGATGTGGTCAGAATAAAGAGCTTTTTAGAACAGATTCTAAGACCCTTCTTACTTTCCCAGGTATGTAACCGACCACTTTGAGATCCTCCGGTTGGGGTTTTTGGTCAAAAACTAAAGGAACGCTTTCCCAAGACCCTAAAACAATAGATGTTATAATATATTTCCATATATTTATATATTTGTCTAAATATTTATGTGTATTGCTGCGCTTCGATGAGAAGTCGCAACCTGTCACCACAGTTTTGACGGTTCGACTGTGAGATCATCGGTCTACTTTTTATGACATAGCTAAATACTAAGGTAATGGAAGTTTCGGTGAACGGGAACACACACATGCAAAGACAGGTATCTGCATGAAGGGAAGCTAGTTTTCTAGAAACAATGACATCATCCAGCACCCTATTAAAGTCTTTCACCAACACATAATGAGTTTTTATGTAGTTTACGATGGTATCATTCACACTGAGATTATTTGAGAGTTCATATTGCAGGCTTCAGTTATATAATTTTTTTCCCCCATCGGGTCCAATCTTTTCTGTGATGAGGGTTCTAGAGCCACATATGGATGTGGTCTGGACCTGTCCTGAAAATATCTGGTTTATTTAAATGGTTTCTGCTTCCGTGAGCATAACTGGAAAGTAAAAAAGTCGAATTCAGGCCACATTACTGTGGAATATCAGCATCGCCTTTGTGTTCTTCTGTTCAATATAAGAAAATACAGATGACAAACTAAAAATGTCTGTCTAACTTTATAAAATTTGTCCAGAAAGGTTTTTAACTGGCAGTTTTTATAATTATGTTTTGGTTTTACAAGAGGAAAGACTTCAGGGAGGAGGACTCAGAGTTTGGTTTGGCCAACACATATCTGGTTCACTCCAAATTTCTTACTAACAATTTGGTGAGCAGAGGGCATTGTGGAAGTTAAGCTAGTAACGGGGCACCATGACAAAGTCTTATGTGGTGCTTAATGGCCTCCGACTACCTGGAATCAACTGGGATGTTTTAAATCCCCAGCGCATATACAGTTGTCACATTTGTAGCCTACATCATGAATCCATGGCTTAAAACAGCAAAATTAGGTGGGTTAGTGGGCTCTGTTTATATTATAAATTAATCATTTACTGATGCATAATGCTGCATTTGTGAATAAAATTATTCAAATTTAGGATCAGGCTGAGCTTTGCACTGATACAAATCAGTTAAAAGTGATTGAAGTGCCGTTTTATTTGCTGAAACTACACTTCAAAAAAGCAAAGACTGATGTTTCTGGCAAACAGATGTGGTCAACCTTTGATGATGTCCTCTAAAATTTGCATGAAGGCCATGTTTTCATATGCAAGCTAAGTTTGTGGCAAATTTGTGGTGGACTTTTGCCTAAATAATCGGAAATATACAGCAAACAGTCCAATCCATTCACTATTTGCACTGTGGTCTATCGCAAACACTGGACAGCAAACATTCAGACCAATTAGCAGATTCAGCCCGGCAACCTTCTCACTGTGCAGCAACCAAAGCAACAAAAGTCAATATTGGAACGCTACAAAAAACTGCAAATAGTAAACATTCCAGCAAACCTGCCACAAGTTCTCCACAAAGCCTGCTGCAAGTTCCCCCACAGATCTAATCTAATCTAATCTAATCTAATCTAATCTAAAGTGTAGTGGAAATATGACCTTGCAGCAACATCGTCAAAGGTTACCTCCTTAAAACTGACAAGACTGGAAAACTGTGCTGCCAAACCACCAACCAGCAAAACCTGTTGGAGTTTTCCTGGGAAGTCTGCTACCGATTGCCAACGACAACAAACTTGAGGCAAAATTCTGTGGAAAACCTGCCAGTCAGCCACAAACATTTCAACTTTGCAAGGACACTTTCAATCAGTGAGAAAGTCACTTCGGTCATCACAAAGACAGAAAAAAAGTTAAATGTTAATGGTTTAGCTTCAAAAAATAATAACTACATGTAAAAACAAAGACATTGCAACAGTAGCAGAAATACCGACCCATCATGTACAGAAGTTATTCAATGTCCTTTACAGGGAAATGTAAAAATAACATAAAATAAAGAAAAAATAGAGCAATTTATTTAAATTAATCTAAAACAAAATGAATAAAGTGCAGCCAGATTCATAGATTATTGCAACTGATTGACTAAAACAATTAAAAAGACAATAAATGAGACCAAAGAGTACAATAAAATGCAAAACATAAGTAGAATGAAAGTGCACACAAGCTTACTAAAAGCACAAGTAGCCTAAACTAGACATTATAATAACTTTCATTGCTTAAAATCAGTGGGAAAAGCAACGGTTTTCAGATTTTTTGGAGCAAATCTAAGAAGCTAGTTTTGGTGGGAACTCTGGGCTCTGATAACTAACCTGCAGATCTCTATATTAAATGTTGATCATATAAAGGGCCACACAGGCAAAAATACATATTTTCAAGAAAGGACATTTTCAGCAACACTTTATTCAATAGGATTATTAACAAATAACTTCTTCGATATGATTTCCATCATTTGTGTTGCAAAAGTCAATCCGCTTTGCAAGATTCACGTGAAACCAATGCAAAAAAAATGACAGCTAATGAGATTTCCTATGTGTCCAGGCTTTAGGGACACCCTGTATATTTAGATTTGTGTATTTTCCTCCTTTATCCAATGAAATAGCAAGAATTGTGGTGGTAGAACGAACTGAACAGTACCAACACAGCTACGACTTGACTTGAATCTCCAGCTACTATAATTTGTCTCCAACAGTGTAATCAAAACAGTATTTATTTAGTGACAGGAAACTGAGGATTGTTGGCTTTTTATGGTAAAACATCTCCTACGTTCTCCTGCTGTATCAGCCACTTATGAAGGGTCAGAAGAAGGGTGGGTTTTTTTAAAAATTTCTGGGCTTTTTTTGGGCAAATATGTGAGTGAGACTGAGGGCGAGAGACAAAGAAACACAGTGAAACATAGAGAGAGAGAGAGAGAGGGGAGGGAGTGTGGGAGAGCAGAGTTGAGTTTTCTGGTCGGTCTGGTTGGTTAACTGCCTGAACAGGAGTCAAGGGAAAGAATGTCGCCTCATTAAAACACATTAAAGAGAAAGACTGAAGCTGGGTGGTGCCACTGAGACATCAGCTGGAATAACATCAGGATTTACTGCCGTCGCTCAAAACAAACTCCTACCGATTTGTTTTGGATTCTGGAAGAGTGATACGAGGACAGAAAGGGAGAGGAAACCAAGAGAAAGTAGGAGAAAAGTAATGGAGGGAAAAGTGAAGGAGGCAGAAATAGAATGAGACGTATGAGGAAATGCTGGAAAAAATGTTAGAAAACGGAGAAAAAATGTGATGCAAGGAAAGATTTGCCCCAGAATGGAATAAGAACATTTTAACTATTCAGTGACGGCTGCAGGAAAACTTTAGAACAGAACTGGATCAAATCAGTCAATATCAGAGGTGTACGCTTGACAATAATAATAACAAAATGCAAGAAAAAAAGAGAAAAAATACTAAAAGTACTAAATAATCAGTAATTTACATGATCTAAATATATGGAAAAAAATACTAAAAAAAATAAAAGGAAAGTGACAAAATGGCATTAAATAGAAATTCTTAATTATTTTATTAACAAAAATTTTAAAAATTAAAGAAAAAAATATATACATACTATATAATCCAAATATTAATATTGGATTAACAGAAAAATGTAATTAAAAATTTAACAAAAAGCAATTTTGAAAAAGAAAATTGTACAGATACGTAATAATATAATAAAATTAGTAATTTATATGATCTAAATATATGGAAAAATACAAAAAAAAATTAAACAACATTGACAGAATGACATAAAATTGACAGAAAAATTACTCCAAAAAATATTTTAAAAATGCATACATAACAATAAAATGTCTAATTTATTTAGCAAAATACCCTAAAAACTACAAAAAAACCTATATAATCCAAATGTAAATACTGGATATTGGAATAAAAGAAAAATTTAATTAATAAAAATCAAATGAAAAGCAAATTTGAAAAGATTGTAGATATGCTATAATAATATAATTTAAAAAATGGAAAAATACTCACATAGCAAAAAATGTGTTATTTATATAACAAAAATGCAAAAAAAATTAAAGGAAAAAATATATACACACTATATAATACAAATATTAATATTGGATTGAAAGAAAAATTTAAAATTAAAAAAATTCAAAATTAAAAATTAAACAATAAGCAATTTAAAAAACATTTTACATATACTATAATAATATAATAAAATGAAGAAAAAAAACACCCACATAGCAAAAGATGTATTATTTAACTAACAATACATTTACAAAATGAAAGGAAAAGAAAACGTGTCTTTACTCTAAATAATCCAAATTCAAATATTGGATATTGCATTAACATAAAAATTCAAGAGAGAAATTAAAGCAATTTTAAAAAGGATTGTGCAAATACTATAATAATATAATAAAATTGACAAAATAAAAAAAAACAAAAATTATAACTACAATACTCACAACAAAAACATAAAATGTATGTAATTAGAATTTCTATTTAAAAAAATACAAAAAAATTTAATGAAATTTAATGAAGTTTAAAAGGTGTTGTACATTTATTCTGTGCAACCAAAATTGCCAAACGTCTGGTTCTACAAAAACACAGAATTACTGAAGGTCAGAAGCAGAGAGTGGAAATAAATCAAAGCCAGACAGAGAGAAAGGAAATAAAACAGGGAAAGTGAGAATTAAGAGGAAACAGTGTGTGAGAGAAGACAAAGAAAAGGAGAAAGTGAGAATGAAGAAAAGGGAGATAAAAGCAATTAGAGCAGAAAGAGATGGAATGAGAGATAAAGCAGAGGAAGGAATCGGGCGGTAAAAAGCCATCGGCAGCGAGTGTGAGATGCTAACAGATGGGTTACAGCATTCCTCAGCTCAGAAAACACTTCCACATGCATGACTGGCTGCTGGAAGGAAGCTTCACGAGTCGCTCAGACGGCAGCAGAGACTCGACACACAGCTGCACGAGTCCAACAAACTCACTCATTTTACTCATTTTTATCATTTATGCACAAAACATGAAAGAAAACAACATATTCTGGATTCCTAAACACAAAAATATCATGTTTGAGGTGTGAAAGGTGCTCTTTAACTAAAAATAAAGCACATTTATCATCATTTTTGTGTAGATTTTCACTCATTCAGGTCTTGGAGCTTCAGAAAAAGCAACAAGACTTGTTTTTGTTCAAAAAATGAAGCTGCAAGGATACTGTGACCCTTCTGCTAGTTTCAGTACAATTTAATGATCTTTACTTTAAGGTTCTTATCTTGGTCATTAAAATAACTTCAACCTGACCTGCTGTGTCTTGATTTTTCAGTCTAGTCTGTTCACATCTTTTGCTATTTGATGATAAAACCTGCAGATTTTTTCATGCTGTCCTTAAATCAAGTAAAATTAACATTGCGTATTATGAAATTGATGTGTTTTTACGTTTCTCAACATAAAATGCAGGAAATAGAGCTATTTTTTCCACAATCTTGTAGAGAAATCAGAAATTTCTGACTTAGAAGTGAGAGAAAATACACTTTTACACTGTTTTGTGTCCACTTTCTGACAAAAACCTGCATCTGCAGCTGCTAAATGTTCCTTTTTCTCCAGCGGCTCGTTGCTAATTTCATCTTTTTAATGAATTTATGAGAGCTAATTTCCTCAATAAACTGTTGTCCGAAGCCGCTGGGAGCAAAGTGAATCATAAATGGCCAGAAAAACCCAAACTAGAAGCTAAAACAGGCTAAAAATGTGCCTCTTTACTCAAGAAAACATCGTTATTTATGGTGCAAGTAGAGTTGCTTGATCAGCTATGTATCACTACTGACTGGAAATTAAGTTTCTAAGTTAGAAATGAGAAAAAAAATACACTTTTACACACTGTTGCATCCATTGGCTAACAAAAATCTGCACCTGTAGCTGCTAAATGTTCCTTTTTCTACACCAGCTAGTCGCTAATTTCATCTTTTTAATGGATTTACAAGAGCTAATTTCCTAAACTACACTTGTCAAATGCTGCTGGGAGCAAAGTGAACCGTGAATGTGCCGGAAAACCAAAACTAAAAGCTAAAACGGGATAAAAATCTCACTTTTCACTCAAGAAAACCTTATTTATGGTGCAAGAAGAGTCGCTTAATCAGCTACGCATCACAACTGACTGGAAATGGATTTTCAGAGTAAAATCCAGAAGAATGCAGCTTGATTTCTCATGCAGCAGCTGGAAATGAAGGCCCAGCTCTGGTTCTGTTGTGGTTCTGCTGCTGATGAGCTCATAAAGTGTTGGTGCAGCTCCACGTGGAGCAGCTGGCCTCCACCCAGCTGAAATAAAGATAACATCTCCTTTCTGACTTCTTATCGCAGAGCAGAGTACAGAGAGACTCGCCCTTTGACTGAGGCACAAAAACACAAACAGCACATTTCATGGAGATGAATAATGACAGATTCATCGTCAGGAGCTGCTGCAAGTTTGGTCCTGCAGAGATTTTATTAATGTCTGTCTGAAGTTAACACAATGGAGTCTGGAACGATAAGGAAACGCATTTATATGGGGCTTTACATCTTTAAATTTACATTAAATTTACACAACTACCTATATTCTACTATGTTATTCCTAAAATATTCCTTATAATATTCCAAAATAGGAGTATAGAAATATGTTTCGGTTTGAAAACAATGAGGAAAAACATTTATATGGTGTTTTACGGCTTTAAGTTTACATCAGATTTATACTACAAGATATATTCTAATACATTATTCCTATAATATTCCAAGAAGTTAACACAATATTGGCTGAAAACTACTAAGAAATAACAACAGATGCATTTCTGTGGTGCTTTAGAGCCTTAAATCTTCATAGAATTGATACACAAACTATATTTTATCATATTATTCCTATAATATTCCTTATAATATTCCAAAATAAGTTTGTACGAATATGTGTCTGTCTGGAAACAAGAATTTTGCACTTTTATGGAGCTTTACAGCTTTAAGTTTACATCAAATCTATACCAGAAACTCTATTTTATTAGATTATTCCCATAATATTCTATATAATATTCCTGGTAAACAATAAGAAATTCCATCAGTTACACTTTTGTGATTTACAGCTTTAAGAGATCGTGGAATTTATACTACAAACTGTATTTTATAACATTATTCCTGTAATATTCCTCATAATATCTGAAAAGTCAGTCTCTGGAAGTACGACATGACAAAAAGCATGTGGACATATGGAGGATGCTAACTCACCTCATTCCTCCTAAAACTACCCAATGGAAACACATTTATCCCATATTTCACGTAACACTTGAACACGTCGTTCAAAAACTGCATTAAAAGCTTTAACAACAGCTGAGAGTCTTAAAGGAGAAAAGACTCCACAGGACTTTCCAGTTCATCCCAAACACGCTAAACGACCAGCGCAGGTCGGTCAAGTTGTTCCACACTGAAACTAAACTGTCTAACATTACATCCTGCCGCTTTAACTGCTTTAAAAAAGAGGCCTAAAGCTCCAGATCACGTCCACATGATGCCTGATTGAGACAAATGCTCACTTCACACTGACTTGATTGAAGCTGCAGGGCTGATAATATTATTTAAACACAATGTGCGGCACATGAAAGACACCTTCAGCAAACAGAAGATTCAAAACAATCCATGGTGGCTTCAAAATAACAACAATGGCTCCCAAATTACACCAATTTGAGCATATCTTTTGGACTTTCTTGGGGGAAAATATTCCTTTTCTCTGCACTTTTAACACCATAATCTGAAGTCCAAGGTTGGTTATATAATCACATACAGTTGGTCAGATTACAGGTTAATTGGGGAATATTATAGTAAATAATGATAAAAATGACTAATAATCCAACCTAACTGTTGCTGTTAGCTAGTTGTGTTTACAGCAGCTTACATGGGACTGACTTCACTTTAAAGTTGGGTAATCTCCAGATTTTTATCATGTTTTATAGCAGCTTCTATCTACCAGAATAAGGTCCACATGGATTCAGTGATAAAGTTTCAAAGTGCAGTTAAATGTGATGAAATATCCAGAAGACTTTAATGCATTTAATGTTAGTTTGACTTCATTTGCCAAAACAAAAAATCCAGAAGTTTCCCAGTTTCTGATCCTGTTCTGATCTAAAGTTTCCCTGCAGCTGCTGGACTTTCTGCTCTACAAATCAAACATTTCAGCAACACTAAAGTGACTCTCCAACTCCAGGAAACGACCCTGAACTCTCTACAGTGAGTGAAAGCGGCGCAGGTCACACTTCTGACCCGGAATCCAGAGAAAACCGAGTTAAACTCCAACGAGCTGTCCAGGTGAATCACCAGCTTCTTACCTGTTCACGCTGTTCCTCTGCGGGTTCCTCTGCGGGTTTCTGCTGCCGACTGACAGGCTGCTGCTTCCCGCTGACAGGAGTTTGCCTTGTGGGCGTGTCCGCGGCAGCTACACCTGCGGCACACCGGGAGGCCGTGCGTAAAGATTACGTAATGAC
Organism: Amphiprion ocellaris; assembly: GCF_022539595.1. Classification (NCBI taxonomy): domain Eukaryota; kingdom Metazoa; phylum Chordata; class Actinopteri; family Pomacentridae; genus Amphiprion; species Amphiprion ocellaris. The sequence goes on along the minus strand of NC_072782.1, from coordinate 30,403,303 downwards.
GCACGCAGGGCGCAAGTTTTAACGGGCGCGTGAACTCCGGTTCTGTGGCACCGTTTCTGGATCAGTTTCTCACCATCCTGCAAATATTGTAGCGATCTCAGGAATGTTCTCAGCGCTGGAGGCGTTTCTGGTTTCCTGGTTTCCCCCCGAAAGTCACTAGATCCAAACTGAGAAATTAAATATACTGAAACCTTCAAGTTCAGTGAAAATGAAGAATTAAAGGAAGAAAAAAACTGCTGAAGTATGCACAGATAAAGCATTAAGAACACCTTTCCAACATAAGAAATGAGCAGAAAAGTTGATATTTTGCAAATTTTTTTCACATTTATTAAAAATCTACTCAGCCAGAAATTTATCATAACCTCTGATTATTGGAGAATTTAAATAAGAAAAAATCTGAAGCTGTCATTAAATGTTACACATTTAAGCTCAAATCAACAAAAAAAATTAATAATCCAGAAGTCAATCAGTGATATTTCCTGAACCACATACAGCTGCAGGTCACAATAAAACAAAACTAAACAAGTAGAATACTTTTAATATGAAATATTTGGTCCAAGTTGTGTGCTTTAAAAGAGCAATTTTGATGACAACCTCATTTTATTTTTGTCATATATCAACTCAGTCAATGTTCCCTGTAATTTTTCAGTCTGAGTGTGAGCAAACACACAAACTCCCTGAGCGTCCCTTGGACCACTGTGAGCAACATCAGACGTGTGCACTGTGGTCACACCAGCATCACATCCATTCAAGTTACATGGTTCATTAAAAGAATCAAATTACAGCATTTACATTTCTGTTAAAACACTTTGTCAACAGGAGCCAGTTGAAGGCTGCAGTGATTTTAGTGACACTACAATGTATAAGAGTGAAGTTATTGAATATTTGTCTCTCTTTACTGTTGCAGTGGTTTTGCAAATTGCAGACGGACCCTGTTCACTCCATAGACACCAATGTTATTCCTGTAGCTTGAAAGACAGCTACTTTTGATAAAACTGGGCTTGTAGCACATTGTCTGCCTTGCAACAATGGGAAAGAGGCACCGTTTATGTTTTGACAACCTATATCTAATGAGTTATTGATGCTGGAAGTCCCAATCTGTGAATATCTTTCCAACTTTACTGAACTTGGGGCCACTACCACCTAAGGAGTGATATATTTAATTTTGAAAAAAGCATTTAGCCATACTTAAAGCTTTAAGTGCTTTATTAACACGGAACTAAAAATTTTGTATTGTTTTATAATCACAGGTTCTGTCTGAAAAGAGGTGGCATCATTTTAAACAGTGAAATCAAACTAGCAAAATGTAATGACCAACCAGTGAGCAATACTGGATTCTGCAAAAACATAAACAACTTTTTTAAAAATCTAAATCTTAACTTAACACAGTTAATGTATTAACTTATTTATGTGTGTATGCATGTATTTATTGATTTATTTAGTACTGTTAACATATCAGAGTTCTGAGTGAATTTTTCTTAAGATAGGCAAAGGCCATTTATTGATTACATATAAGCTGTTAAATGTTTATTAAAAACTAAAAAGCATTTAAAAAAAACAACTTAGGCATTTATTGAGTCACTAAAATACTGTAGAGTACAGACCACATCAGCATGATTATAAGCATCCTCTGGTAAATGAACAACCAGATACTGATGTCTCTCACCATATGGACTTCAGGAGATGACTGGGGGATGATAAACTGTGACCTACTGGTTGGGTTCTCTCTGTTCTCATGTTTCTTACATGTTTGTCCCCTGACGGCCGGGTCCTAATGTTTTTTGAGCAACACACCATACTATGACATTTTTACAATGATGGTTCTACTATGGAACCAGTTTGACATGTTCAGGTGTTCTTTGTGTGAAAACTCAGAGATTTCAGGGATCAGAAGGTGGTTTTCAACTTTCTTTGTTAACTTTCTGCTTCAACTTTAAACAAAATTTCCTTCACTAAGCCAGCCCTCTGGACTTCCAGGAAGCTGTGTTCCTATTGGCTGTCCAGGTGGCTGCTTGGTGTTATCAGGAACACCTGAGCAGCTTGGTGTTATCAGGAACACCTGAGCAGCTCAGTGTCTTCCTGCTTTATTTAGCTGCAGACAAACATTTCCTCTGCTTCACTTCACCATAGAACCGGGTTTGGCTCCATTGCTTTTGTTTGTTCTTTAGGCGTTGGCTTGCAGCTTCCAGCAGTAAAATCATCTTTAATGTGTTTCTTGGTGTGTTTTAGGGCTTTGTACTGGATAGTTGTCTTGGTAAATGTGGTTCTTTAGCCACAGTTAGCACATGGTGCTATTGTGTGCAGTGATTAGTGGATTTGGTGCAGCTGAGTTGTGTCTTTATCTTGGCTGTAGTGAGTCTTCAGAGGTTTTTGGTCAGACACATTCTGTATTCTTGTTTGTGAACCAGCGTTGGTTGTCCAGAAGGTAAGAGTTCCTGTCCTGATTCTCTGTTCTCAGAGCTTCTCTGGTAGGCTGCAGGAGATTTTAGTGTTTGGGTTGTGCTAGTTTGGTTTTTGTATGGTTTCATTTGGACGACTATCTTGAGGCTCCTCCATGTGGTTTAGTGAGGTTTTCTGGAACAGTTCTACAAAGCAACCTGCAGCAGAAGAGACTTTGAGAGTTTTTAGGAAGTTCTGGAGACCAGACTTTAGAGTAGCAGAAACATTTGTCAGCAGTTTGAGCAGGAGAAGGTGATCTTCAGAGTAGAAATGAGACAGAAACTTTCCTGATCCGTGTGTAGAGATGAAAGTGGCTGTTGGCAAAAAACCCTGAAAATTTTTTTTCTAAGCAACTTTGCCAAGTGAGCGCTGAACGTGCTCCAAGAGGCTGCCGAAGGCAGCCTTATGCGAGTGCCGAATAATAAATTATAATAGTGTCATTGTTACAATTAAATTAACATAGCATTATAGTCTTTATTAACAATAAGAATATATATAAAAAATTAAAATGACCACGCAATATTCAATGAAGATAAAAATTTAAAAATGACCAAACAATATAGATCTTCAATGGAGTCTATCTTATCAAAAGCATGCACAAATGATATCTAGTCACTCAAAAAAAATGAAAAAATTGAGGTCTATCTATTTCTGTAAAATAAAAAAAAAAGTTCCTAGTTTGTCTAATATCCTGATATATTCAGACAAGAAATCGTCGTTCGTATCTTTCTTTTCTAAAACATGCACAGATAATATTCATTCAAAAAAAAAGAAAAAAATATTCTAAGTCCTGACCTGAAAAAAAATTTCGGCAGAACTTCCCCGAAGGGCCAAGCCCAGAATTTCATAACCCCCTTCCCTCATTAAAAGAATAGCACAAAACTGTGAAAATGTTAATAAAAATGCGGAAACATTCCTGTTAACATGTTCAGTAATGTAAACTATTCAGTAGTTTAGTACCCCATATTTCATATATTAATCATTTCATACTCTAGTCTTGATGTGTCACTAATCTATTATAAGGATTATATTATCATTAAGACAGGAACCTTAAGACACAGTAAACTATCAATATATTGATATCTATTTTTGTAAAATTTAAAAAAACGTACCTGGTTTGTCTAATTTCCTGATATATTCAGACAAGAAATCGCCGTTCGTATCTTTCTCTTCTAACCACGACCACCGGAACGCGTTCTTGACTGTCGCGTCTATAGCACGCACGTCAGCGTGCCTGTCTACCTGTTTAAACATTGTCCTGACAGGTACGGGTCATTACATTTACACAAAAGCAAAGGTCGTCTATTCAATGAGCGCTATTCAATGATTCATCTCTCCTTTGTACTCAAAACTGGCGCTATTCAGTGCATCCGCTCTCGCAAATTCTCGCAGCAATGTATTCAGCATTAGATTGGAATCGCGTCAATGAACGAGATTCAAAATGGCTGCCTCCGTACAGGAATATAAACAACAAACAACGCATTAGCGATAAGAATACGATTTTCAAAAAGAATACTATCAATCAAATTCTGATTTTCACTGAAAACTTCGATCAATTTTCCCAGATTCCCGGAAATGAACTCACAAAATTTGAAATCCCGGATTTCCGGGAAAACCCGGAAAACTTTCATCTCTGCGTATGGTGAGGTCCTGTACCAAGAGTTTGAGCAGGTTGTGAAGAGTCTGTAGTTCTTTGGTCTGAAAGCACAAGAAGAGTCGACTCATTAAAGGAGAAAACAGGAGATATTGTTGGTTCTTCTGTCGCTCTGCAGTTTCCAGTTTCCTTACACTGAATATCAAGTTTACATTTTAAATGATTTCCCATGTGAGCCCAAGAAGACTTCAATAAACTCCCTCCATCCCCTGGACACAACACATTTTATTACCATATTAAATCTTTTTTTAAAATAGATTTTTGAGTTTTAATCATAGTTTTAGCAGTTTTTTCTCTTTGCTTGTTTATTTTTGTCATCTGTGTGAAAGGTGCTAAACAAATAAAGTTGAATTGATAAATGAATAATTGACTAACTCATGATTGTGACAACAGAAGTATTTTCATTGTGATTTAAGGGTTTATTTCATTTTTAAGGTTGGGGTTAAAATCTTGACAGAAAAAGAAGATTAAAGAAATAAATTACATAACAAAAAGCAATTAAATCAAAGGAAAAAAAACACAATAAAACTTTTAAAACGTTTTATTATTAAAAAGATTTAAGAAATTTAAGATGTAATTTTCTAATTAAACATTGAATTTTTTAATTAAATGTTTTGTCTTTTTAAAGGTTTAATAATCTAATTAAATGTTTTGCATTTTGTAAAATGTTTAATATTCTTCATGTTTAATTGTATTTTTTAAATGTTTAATTATGTAAAATATTTTATCTGTAATTTTTAATATTTGTATTTTAAAAATTTTGTTTAATTTCATAATGACATGTATTGTATCTTGTTGAATTATCTCATTCAATATTTTGTCTGTTTAATAGACTTAAACATTAAATACAATTAAATTATATTAAACAGACAAAATATTGAATGAGATAATTCAACAAGATACAATACATGTCATTATGAAATTAAACAAAATGTTTAAAATACAAATATTAAAAATTACAGAAATATTTTACATAATTAAACATTTAAAAAATACAATTAAACAAGAAGAATATTAAACATTTTACAAAATGCAAAACATTTAATTAGATTATTAAACCTTTAAAAAGACAAAACATTTAATTAAAATTTTCAATGTTTAATTAGAAAATTATATCTTAAAGACAATAAACATTCAAATAGGAATTAAACAGAAAATACAATGAAGCATTTAAAAAGAAAATTAAACATTAAAAGGTGGTAAAACATTTAAAAAGAAAAACCTTAAAGATTTAATCGAAACATTAAATATTGGGAAAGGGAAAAAAAACTCAAACAAGCTGATAAGACATTTGAAAAAACAATTAAACATTAAAAAGACAAAACATTTTGAAATCAAATCAGACATTAGAAAAGAATAAAAGGTGAGAAAAGAGCAAAACTAAACATTTAAGAAGAATCAAACTAAAGACAAAACATTTGAAAAGACACCAGTTAGACTTTAGATCATCAAATTAAACAGAAGAAACAAACGATCAAAAAGAGCAAAAACAGATAAAGGTATTAAAGCGTTTTCTAGTCTGAAATGAAAACATCAAGTTGTTTCTTCAAACATTTCCTCTTTCTATGTTCTTGGTTTGATTGTGGATAGATTTACTAAGAACTCATTTTAGAAAACTGCTTTCCAGATAAAGTCTACTAGTAGTTGAAGGCATTTATCAAACTAATGTTACCTTCTGATCTCCACAAACTTTACTGTTCAGTGAAGAGAATCAAAGTTTGTTGAGGATTTCTAAAAAACCCACAGGTTAAGGTCTGAGAAGAACTCAGATGGATGGTCTAAATGTGAAATCAAGACTCATGGTCACAAGTTTTAAGGCTTCTGTTAACCAGAAAGTTCAAACTAACAGAGAAGTACTGAGAAACGTTTAAAACTTCAGCCCTCAGACAGTTTGAAGGTTCAAACTAACAGAGAACTACTCAGGAACTTTTAGGATTTCAGTCCTCAGACTGTCTCAAAGTTCAATCTAACAGAGAACTACTCAAGAACTTTCAGGATTTCAGTCCTCAGACTGTCGAAAGGTTCAAACTAACAGAGATCTACTGTGGGACTTAGAAAATTTCAGCCCTCAGACTGTGTGAAAGCTCAGGTCCTGAGGACTCGGGAGGTGTGGAGGCTTTGGAAAGTCTTGGAACTGAGGGTTCCACCCTCCAGAACAAAGGCTGAAGTCCAACCTCCTGAGAAAAACAGTCGAGTCGAGACTCAAGTTGAAAAAAAAACTCGAAAATGACAAAAAGTAGATGACAAATGCGCAAAAAAAAGTAGAATTAGTATCTGAGCGAGTAGCTCAGGGGGATAAGAGGAGAGACTACAGAGTGGAAGGTCGCAGGTTCAAGACCAGCCACTGGCAGTTTTCTTTCTTTGTCTTTGTCAGGATTTTGATAAAACATAAGAAGGGTCTGGTCTTGAACCAGCGACCTGCAGCTCCATAGGCAAATCCTTAACTCACTGAGCTACAGATCAGATACAAAGAAGTAATTTCGTCGTCCCTTTGGCATCGTAGTTCCTGAAGTCACCACATGGGCAGAGCCAAGGCGGAGTCTGGGTGGAGTCAGGGCGGAGAGTAGGCGGGGAGGTGGGTGGCGGCCTCCCCCCTCTACTCCCCCACCTCCCTCCACCACCCACCACACCTTCCCCCGCCCGACGAGTTTTTCGAGTCTCCACGAGTTCTTCGAGTCTCCACAGGTTTTCCCCAGTTTCTGGAGTTTCCACCAGGTCGGAGGCAGAACAACTTGTCATGTAGAGGTGTTGAAGTCGGCCAGGATGGACTGACTTTTTACAGCGACTAGAAAGAAGACCACTAGAAGAGCAGGTCTTTAACCACCATCCATAAAATCCATGCAGTCGCTCCAGAGAAATGAAGGGAGGTCAACTTTTATCAACCTCCATCCAGATGTTCAACTTGATATCTTTACTTAGACATTTTTAGCACCACAAACCTTTAGTATCACACTTTATTATCATTTATTAGGACTTTAATGGACTCCACCAGCAGATTTACTTTTTGTTGACAAACTTTATTCTTGTCATTGTGGGACTGCAGTATTTAAAACTCTTCCTTCTATTTGACCTCATGTTTATTAGTTTTAGTGGAGAAAATTATTTTAGTTGTCAATTAGTCTCTTAAAAACCAAGTAATAAATTGGATTAGTCAAGAGGTTTAAATTTCTTTCTTTGTCATATTTTAAATATGACAAAAAATATAAAAATAAAGCATCTTGAGACAATTTGACCTGTAATTGGCGTTATATAAATAAAATTGAATTAAAATTGTATGTATCTTGTAATGTTGGAGTATTTCAGCCATATATGTTGGAAAACATTTTCTTTGTCCATTAATCTGTTGATTGTTTTCTCCACTAATTCATTTCTTGTTTTGGTTTATAAAATGTCAAACCCAAATATATTCAGTTTACTGGCATAAAAACCAAAAAGATTTACATTCATGATGCAGAAATCAGGCAGTTTTTAACTTTTTATCTTAGTTTAGTCAGAAAGATAGTTGATAATGTGTGAATTGTTGCAGCTTGTGAGCCGTAGAAGGTTTTAATCTTTGGGGCCGAGTGTCAGAAAATATTTAGAAACCAACATCAACAAAACACTCAACAAAGATTTGAACATCATTAAAGGGAAATCCAACTTTTGCATGACAATGTCTAATTAAAGGACATTTATTTCCAACGTAAATGTGTGATATTCATCGTCTGGAGCTTTCTCTTCACATCATCTTCCACCTGGACTGGTTTGGTCGGGAGCATGTGCAACAAACATTTGAAAAACTGCACTTTAACATCAATGAATGACACTGAAGTTTAATCTCTACATAAATGAGACTGAGTCTGGATGTGCTGCTCTGTCATTAACTCCTAAGTTTAGGGAAAGTTCAAACAAAAGAGGACAGTTCAGATCAGACTTGAGAATGAGCTTATTTTGAACAAACATCTCAGACTTTCTGAGCTTCAGCACCTCTAGCAAGATATTTTAACAACAAGCAACTCAAGAGATCCAGAAGTTGGAGAGTTAGCTTTAGCTGAGCCAAAGAACATGTGGGACGCTAACCTAGCAAACACTTCAGACTTTTCTCTGTGAATTCTGAGAAATAATTTACTATTTAATGACAGAGCTACACATCTTAACTCAGTCTCACGAAAACAGACTCTAATTCAGTGTCATCCATCCATATTAAAGTGCAGTTACCCAAAATGTTTGTTGCATGAGCTCCAACAAAACCTGTCCAGGTAGAAGGCCACTTTGACAAACAGGAAGTGGAAGATTCCAAGCAGATTTATAGAAGGGGGAACCGGACTGTACTAAGTGTGGTCGAGTATAGAGGGGTGTTTTGTGGGTTTTTAAGGCTGACAATGATTATTCGTGAGACATTTGGAGTAGATATTCATTTGCAGTAAATGAAAGCATTTAAAATCTTGGAGTTAAACTTTGAAGAAGACAAACTGTAACAGAAAACTTTGTTGATACGTTTTTGTTTTGTTTACAGATGTTAAGTTAAAGGAGTTTTATTCGTGATGTATAACCAATCAAATCACTCCAGAAGACAGAGCGACCACAGGTAGATAAAGGTTCAGAGCCAAAGTAGCACCATTTTTAAATGTATTTATTACCGTAAATCAGTAAAAATTAAAATACTGATAATCAGTAAATCAATCAACCCACAATTACTACAATTCTACAATGTATGTCTCTTTCCTTTGACTGGTTATTTATACAATATACAATGTATATTTTATACTATACTACTACCTTTGTTTCCTCCTCCTCTGTTGTTTTCTGGATTGTACTCAGCTGCATGCCTTCGTCCATCCGGCCTCCGTTGACTCGTCCCGCCTGCCGTCTCTGGAGCTGAAGCTGGATTGGAACAGACCAAAGTACAGTCCAATCACGATGCCAGCTGCCTCTCAAAAGGCTCCTTCATCAGGCAGGTGGCAGCACTTCTTCTGAGGGGAAGCTGAGCTGGTCCAGCAGAACTTTGGAGATGTGTTCCAGTGGTTGGTGGATGTGTGGGGAGATAGAGAGGGACCTTTGAATTGTTCAGAAAGGAAAACAGGGAACCCATTGGTAGTTTTAGTTTAGGGTGCTACTGCGGTTTGTTTTTGGGTTTTAAGAGGTGAACAGGAAGAGGTTTTTTGTCGTATTGATTATCCTTTACTTTGTTCCTGGTTGGAATGTCCATCAATGTCAACGTGAAGTTCACTTTTAGTTCTGTTTATTTATTTTTATTTTACTAACACCCATTTGCTTTTAACCCCCTCACATGTTGTGTTGTTGTAAACTTACTCTTTCAAATAAATTCTCATCTAACCCTCTGGAAACCAGCGTTTGGACTGTTTTTGTGTTGCTCCTCACCTACTGACAGCTGTGGACTAAAGGCTGTACTGTGATGTTTTTAGAGCGACATGCTAAACTATGATGTTTGTTGGGCGACACGCTATACTATAGGCTTTTTTAATTGACATATTACTGTGACTTTTTTTTGTTTTAGTTTTTTTTGTGTTTTTTTAGCAACATATAAGAATTCGAACAGTTTTAAAAGTTACTCCACTTTTACTTGTGCAATGAAATTATTATTCTATGGCATTTTTTAGATGACATTATACTCTGATGTTTTCATGAATTAAATACTATTTTGACAATATACTGCACTATGACATTTTTTGAACCACATATCATACATGACAATTTTAGGAAACATCCTATCATTTTGTGCTTTTTGAACCACATAATAATCTATGTTTTTTTTTTCTTGCCAACATGCTGTACTATGAACTACAGGCCACAGTATGTTATTCTTGAGTAAAGCATACTATACTGTGACATTTTCTGAACTACATCCTATACTATGGCGTTATACACAGAGTGCTTTGGTTACATGTTGATTTATAATCTAGATTTTTTTCTGTTTTGTTTTTTGACAGGATTACCACAGACTTGACCGTGAACACCATTGACACCCACCTCAGGGAGACGCTGTCTAAGATCTCAAGGCTGCTTGGTCGTGGTCTTTCTGGCACGTACTCTTCCAAGATGAGCCGGGAAGTTTAACACTGATGGAATGACACCAGGTCTAAGCCGACAAACTTCCAATTCCTCCTCAACCCATAGTCTCTGGGAAACCTACACGGAGTAAGAAAAGTAGACAAGTAAATAAGTCTGTACACAACATATTAAAAAGAAATCATGCTAAAAAATTAAGTACAAAGAACCAAATTCGCCAATATACTGGAGACCAGAGCTATTTAATTTGATAAGTATAACCTTGTTTAGTAACATTTCAACTATTTGAGAGCAGTCCTAAAGAACTGCCTGTAATCCATCCATCCATCCATTATCTATACACCGCTTAATCCTCATTAGTGTCATCGGGGGGGCTGGAGTCTATCCCAGCTGACTGAGGTGAAGGCAGGGGACACCCTAGACAGGTCACCAGTCTGTCACAGGGCTACATACAGAGACAAACAATCACTCTCACATTCACACCTACGGGCAATTTAGAATGATCAATTAACCTCAGCATATTTTTGGACTGTGGGAGGAAGCCGGAGTACCCGGAGAAAACCCACGCATGCACAGGGAGAACATGCAAACTCCATGCAGAAAGATCCCGGGAAAGCCGGGACGCGAACCAGGGATCTTCTCGCTGCAAGCGCGAAAGTGCTAACCACTACACCACTGTGCAGCCTGCCTGTAATCCCAATCATAAAATGGGTTTGGAGAAGGAACATAGATGGTAATCTGGATATGTATGAGTTAGGCTTTATAACTACTACTGGTAGTATTGGTGGTAGTAATAGCAATGTGACTACTACTAGTAGTAGTGATAGTACACTACTGCTGCTGATACTGGCACTGCTACTACAACTTGTAATACTATTACAAATGCTGATACTACTTCTACGACTCTAACAGCTGTTTATACTACTACTGCTGCTTGTACTTTTAGTATTACTACTACTGCTTGTACAACTATACTACAGCTACTATTAATCGTCTGGTATTTGGTTGTCAAGCTGCTAGCTCGCCTTAGCGTTTTGCTGGTGGCTAACTAGTTAGCTCCCATAGACTGGAAGCTCTCAACAAGATTTCATAATGAAAAAAGAGCCAAAAACTATTCTTACCTATGAAAAGTCATTCCAAGCTTCCTTGTCTCAATCGTACGACGTAGTGTGTAACTGTATGCAGCACAGTGAGCCGGTGTTCCAGTTTAACTGGTGATCAGGTAAACTGGCGATAGTTTCCGTCTCCAGATGTTTCGTCCGCAGATTCGTCACTATCAGACCTGGATTTACGTGAAATAAAGATAACAGATAAAGAAGACGTCGCCGAAAAACGTCGGCATCACTACTTAATAAAGTCTATATCCATGTAAATATCATCTACAGACAGTAAAAAGAAATGTGCGGGCCGAAATAAAAAACACGTATTTTTCAAGTACGGTGAGAGGATTCGAACCCACGTAATCCAGCGATAAAATTACAAGACCACCGTTTTACTCATTGTACTACTGACCAACTCAACAAGCGTTCTGCTTCATCCACATAGATCACTGTCATCCTGTCAGGTGTTTAACACCTGGTGATCGTTCAGGAAACACGTCCATGTCAACTGGGGATAGTCACAACTTAACACAGGCTTCCTGGTTAAGAACGAGTCAGAAAACTATTTATTGTCTCACCAAGAAAACCCACAACATAGAAGCACGTCCACTGCTGTGTTGTGTGTTAGTTTGTGTGTTCAGTGGAACAGATCCAGAGCAGAACTTCAGATTTAACTCGGGTTTGTTCTCAGAAACACTCAGACCCTCAGCAGCCTCCCATCAGAACAACACGCAGCACAACATTAGCTTGATTTGCTAAAATGCATCGGAACAAACTGAGACCACGTTGTTTAAACTAGTCACTAAGAAAACAATAAAAACTCGTTCAGCCATCCACGTCCTAACCGTCATTTCAGAGCACTTTAACCGCTGACTATATTAAAAAAAAAAAAATTTTTTAAAAAAGGGAAGGGAAGTAAAGGGATTCGATCTGGTTAAAACAAACAATGGTTTATTCGTTCTACACAGGGAGCCATGAGCACCTATTGGATGTATTGAAGTGACTACAGTCACATATGAACGTTACAGCTACAGATATTCCTGTTGGACTCTAAAGATATTGTGCTGCCATATTTGTATATTTAGCCTACATGTACTCTAAGGTGGATTAGGAGCATGTCATTAAGTCAAATACTGTCAAACACCACAATTCACTCTAGTCTTCCTCTGCGACATCTTTAAAAGTATCTTCTGCCATTTCTAAACCAGCCAGGGTGTTTGGGAAGACACAAATCACACAAATATATTGTTTGTTTTGACCAGGTCGGATTCTTTCCTTTAAAAAAATATATTGTCAGCGGTTAACGTGCTTTGGTTAGGACGTGGATGACTGAACGAGTTTTTATTGTTTTCTGAGTGACTAGTTTAAACAACGTGGTCTCAGTTTGTTCCGATGCATTTTAGCAAATCAAGCTAATGTTGTGCTGCGTGTTGTTCTGATGGGAGGCTGCTGAGGGTCTGAGTGTTTCTGAGAACAAACCCGAGTTAAACCTGAAGTTCTGCTCTGGATCTGTTCCACTGAACACACAGACTAACACACAACACAGCAGTGGACGTGCTTCTATATTGTGGGTTTTCCTGGTGAGACAATAAATAGTTTTGTGACTCGTTCTTAACCAGGAAGCCTGTGTTAAGTTGTGACTATCCCCAGTTGACATGGACGTGTTTCCTGAACGATCACCAGGTGTTAAACACCTGACAGGATGGCAGTGATCTATGTAGATGAAGCAGAACGCTTGTCGAGCTGATTGGTAGCACAATGAGTAAAACGGTGATCTTATAATTTTATCGCTGGATTACGTGGGTTCGAATCCTCTCACCGTACTTGAAAAATACGTGTTTTTTATTTCGGCCCGCACATTTCTTTTTACTGTCTGTAGATGATATTTACATGGATATAGACTTTATTAAGTAGTGATGCCGACGTTTTTCGGCGACGTCTTCTTTATCTGGTATCTTTATTTCACGTAAATCCAGGTCTGATCGTGACGAATCTGCGGACGAAACATCTGGAGACGGAAACTATCGCCAGTTAACCTGATCACCAGTTAAACTGGAACACCGGCATACTTGTTGTTTCCGTTTTCACGCCGTCTACATCAACAGAATGCACTGAAACTTTTCCCCCACTAGCTTAGCCTCGCTGTAGCCGCAGCTCAAAGGGGCGTGTCCTATCTACTCATTCATATCTATGAGAACAACGGCGGCTGCACATAAGGACGCATGACGTTGATTAGCTGCGTAAATACCATTATATACAGTCTATGGTAAATACGTATGTGAATCGCATCATTGGCTGCAGCAGCCAGTCACCGGTCACTCACTGACTCACATTGAAAAATAGCATAGAATGAATTGTTACGTGTTTATTTTATTTACAATTTAGGTTGGATTTTTTTTTTTTTTTTGTGCACAGCAGATTTTCTGTGCGCAGAGACCGTGTCAGCAGTGCGCAATTGTGCACGCACGCAGCTTAGAGGGAACAGTGAACTCAACCATAATCAGAGACTCTTTGATTAACTTGTCCAATATTACAGATTCAGAATCAATGACATGATGAGAAATAACAGAGAAAATTGCAGGTTTTTATCTTTAATAGTTGCTCAGATATTGTAAAAACCAGACACTATTTTTACCGGACACCAAACACTGTATATCATAATAAACATCCCCACAGTGAAGCACGAATCATCAGAATCATCATGTGGGGATGCTTCTCTCTCTTTGCAATATTCTAGATTCTGAATCAATGACATGATGAGAAATAACGGTGAAAATTTTAGGTTTTTATCTTTTAATATTTCCTCAGATATTGTTGTTCAAACAGACTCAAATTCCAGTTAGAAAAAAACCTACTGAAAGTGGGTTGACAGACAATTTTTTAAAAGATTATATTCAAAAGCATTTGACACATCACACAAAAAATTCACAAATATCTTTATAAATATCAATAAACTATCGTGAATTATTAACGCACCACAGTATTCTTATTCTTGCAGCAAAATAATGCTGCTACATGTTTAATTTTTTTATAGAAAGCTGTATATCTTCCAGATAATATATGTTTATAATAACATTAAAACATATATTAGAAAGAGAAAATAAAACTTACTGATGTTAAAAATGCTGGAAAAAATAAAATAATTTCTCATTATTTGGAAAAAATAACCCATGAAACATACAGTGCATATGTTTGTGTATTATGCTTTTTTTAAATACACAATAAATTAAAAAATTTAACCATTGTCAAATGTAAGAAATGTGAATTTATATGGGTTTTGAGTCATTTAGGATGTGGTTCATGTTAGGTGGGACAGTTTTTTAGCCATTTTCTGTATCTGTATTTTATGCTATTTAAATTCCAGGTAAATCAGAGGTGGTCGAGCAGAAACAGGTCATTCTACTCTGACGTTTAGAATCATGGTTGCTGTAAAATCTGAGCCTGTAAATCTAAACTTTGATAACAACCTGTTTGCTGTGAACACCGTGGACTCTCTGCAGTACAGTTCAGACTGTTGCTTAAACAGCGGCTGGTTGCTATTGGTGTCGGACTGAACGCTGAGCTGCTTTGTGTTGGGAAACACTCAACAGAACACGCCTCACATTCCTCCGCGCTGCTTCACGCCCCGCAGCAGCTTAGACCGTGAACTCAGCACAGATGTACACATGTTCAGGTAGCAGTGAGTAATACTGCATTCATGCTGTGTACTCGTATAAACTATTTGTTGTGAGGATGTTTGTGAATATTCTGGTTAGTGTGACTGTCTGAGGAGGGTTTTAGGAAGTCTTAGCATCAGCGACCGATTAAAGTGCAGCACGTGGAGCTTTATCATGTGCAAACTAAAGCACACGTCTGTTCAGGAGCCCGATAGCTGATAATCAGACGTGTTTACAAGTTTCTGTGGATGTTTTAACACATTGGGAACAAACCCAATAAAATATAACCCACATTAATTCAACCTGAACACGTCTCAGGCTTTGTGATATTAAAGTTCCCAGCTAGGGTTTGTTTAGTTTCAAAGAAGTTCTGAGAAAGTTCTGCTAAGTTTTACGAATATTTTAGGCAGGAAGTTTTCTTTTATCTCCTAGAATGTCCTTCTTAAAGGGAGAACTAACTAAAAAAAAGTTCAAAAAAAGGTATCTTAGACTAAGAACATTCTTCGTTTGTCATAACACTTAAAAATGTTCTTCTACAAGTTTGGCGATAACGTTGGACTTTTCAAAACTGAAGCTTAGATTAAGAGCGTTTTTTTTTTTTTTTTTTTAATCATTGTGGAACATTTCATAGGTTCTATAATGTGTTTCATCAACAACATCCCCAAAGCGTCCTCAGAACATCACTTGTGTCACAGTGCACGAATCTCTTATAAAGAATGTTCTTTCCTCGAGGCGTTGATAACATCTTGAAAACGTTGTCTGAACTTTCTATTGAAAACGTTCTTCCTCTGTTATCGTGGAAACAAAAAGGCAAAATGTTCTACCTTTAATATATCACATTAGAGGAACATTATAAAACAAGAGAAGCACTCAGAGAGCGCAGTACTCCTCCAAGGCTGCTCGGTCGTATCATTTCCAACGGATGAAATCTTTAATTAATTTGTGGCAGAAATCACAACACCATAGAATGTGTCCATTTAATATAAATGTACCCACAAACAAAATGACCTTGTGCTGAGTGCAGGTGTGTGTTATGCATGTGTACGTTATGTACAGATACTGAATCACGTGACTTAAATTTGTAGCGGGCGGCAGGGATTGATGGGACTCAGAAACACCTCCACAATTTAATCAATTGTTCCTTGTATGATTTCTAATGGATAAGTCCTGATAAGTCAGTTGATTTGTAGTAGGATCACAATCATGTGATCATCAGCAGGCAGCTGATGTAGTGTTCACTTGTTGTCATAGTTACAGTGACGCCATGCTGCTATCTGGCAATGATACAGAAATCTTTAGCAAATCCATGGATCCAGACTATAAGCTGCATCACTGCCAGAATCTAACCACTTGGTCCTTGTGTCATTTCTGACCTTCAATGAATATTTCATCCAAATCCATTAGCCTATTTTTGAGTAAAGTTGCTAACAGACAGACAGACAGACAAACAGACAGACAGACGGACAGACAGACGGACAGACAGACGGACGGACAAACACATGGCGATCGTCCCATAACGCCACTGTTCCTTGGTGGAGTAGTAAACTGGAGCTAATATCCTGCAACTCAGTAGCATGTCTTCTTCGATTCCTCCTACTCTGACTCACCAGATGTTGATGATGGGTATAAATCCGCATTTCTTATATTATTTGCAATAAACCTGTTTCAAAATGCCTTTTTCTATTTGAAACAACCACTAAAAATCAATGCCAACACTACATGAATCATATATTTAGCTTATTTATGCATCAAATCTGATTTTACTACAATTACATGGCCAAAACAACTTGTGAACACACCTCAGTAAAGCCCAGAATCCATCTCACATGACTCTCATTCCTGCTGCAATCAGGTGGGGATGATTTGAAACATCTTTTTACTCAGTCAGCAGCTTTTACCAGTGACTGGACCAGTGAATGTACCAATGATTCTGTCATATTGGTTTAATAATCTCATACATAAACTCATATAATGAGTCCACTGAGCTCCTGCAGAGGTAAAAAGAAGGTAGGTTCCACCTCCAAGGCACCAATTATCAAATTATGTTTGTCTTTTCAATCTGTTTAGTGCAGTTTTTGTAGGGAATTGCACTGACAGTTCTCGCTTTCTTCTCATGCAAATATTCCCAGAAAAACAAGTTCTGCCTTTATAACAGTTTCAGGGAGACATTTTCTGTCTAGCAACACCCAAAACAATCATGATTGGTTTAAAGAAATGCAAACAAACCAGAGCATTTTTTCCACTATTATGATAGTGGGTGCAGCCAGACCATTATACAGGCTAGAAAATGCCCTCGTCTTTCAGACTGTTTGTAATCCACGTAGACTAACAAAAATGTAGAAGTGTAATCTGAGATAACTCAGATTACTTCATGAGGATTATTTTCTCAGACTTTATAAATCTCCTTTCACGGCAACAGAACACGTTATTCAACTTTTCATAGGTGTGACAAGAGGAAAGTTGTGTTTCAGTGTTAAAGCTTGAAGCCTTGACTTTAAAGACCTGACAAAAAACTGAAGTAGGCCTGTAATTAAGATCATAATCCAACTTTTTGATGTCTTTTGAACCTTTTAATGCCTTCATAATTGTATTATTTCTGTATTGTATTCATCAGAAATGTGTAATTTTTGAGAAAAAGTGTCTAACTTGTAGGACCAAGTCAAACCACTGACTGCTCTCCAGCTAGTTAAGACTTGCTGTAGATAAAGCTAATTTAGTCACATTTTTTGACCTGTTATCTTTAATTTCACAATTGATTTAGGCGCTCCAACATCTCAGCAATTAAATTTGTTTTACCACATAAACAAGACAATAAAAATGTGATCATAATGGAGAAAAAGAACATGTAATCTTGCTAAAAACCTATCTAGCCATGCAAAGATGCCTTTGAGATCACCAAAACATACAAGAGTGTTTAACTTTACCTTGCAATTACTGTTTTTTTCTTAATTGATAATATTTCTCCAAAGCATTTTCAAATTCATGTATGTTAAATAAGAATGTGTCCCACTAAAACGCAAAATGCCATTATGCTAGCATCTTTTACCACCAAAGAACTACTAAATGGAAACATTTAGAGAAATATTTAACATATTTGAGAAAAAAATATGTGTTTCTCAGTAATAATTTGATGCATTTTGTTTTATATTTATTTTTTCCAGTAAATATAATCTTGATCAAAGATTAGCATTAGCATAAACCAATGACACGAAGGCTAATTTGCTGTTGTGAAATGAAAAAAATACACTACTTTAATTTCTAGTCAAGATTCCACAGTTTCCAATCATATCAAATATGTAATTTCATTAAAATGCAATACTATATTGTTAAAAATTATTTGGTTGCATGTTGTAATATGGGATATCGCAACATGATATGATCATACACTGTGGGATTGGTTGATTTTTCCAAACTTAAAGCAACTTAGGGGGAAACTAAAAGGGAGAACAGTTAATTTCATCATCTCACCCATCACCTCTGTTTTAAGTCACCTAGCAGAGAGTTGTACAGTGACTTGGTTGAGTCACCTGGTTGTTCAGGGTGTGACTGCAGTTCAAAGAAACATACTGCAGAGGGGAGCGTCCCTCTGGAACAACCTTTACTCACACTCTGATAACTCACACTGCTGCAAATAACTTACATAAGACATCTGAGGTGATGCACTTCCTCAGCTATGCAGCGAAATTAAACAATAAGTCAGCATTATTCTCAAAACTATTCCTTTGTTTCTTTGCAAATTCCATACATTGGCAATGTCACAGTATATCAGGACTACTTTTAATTCCAATTTCTTGCACACCTGGTCAGGAGCTCTTGTTGGACACCTTCAAGAATGAATTTTTGATTCCTGACATGGATATAAGACCCAACTGTAAGACTATAGAGCTTATTTTAGGTTCTACTTCAGCCAGATGCTCACATCAGTTTGCTAACATACAGTTATGGTGCTTGCATTTTTAGGTTGAATGAGTATACACACCGACAACCTACAACATTAAAACTGCTGACAGGTGAAGTGACTAATATTGGTTGTATCATCAAGAGGAAGCAAGTGAGTCAGTCATTAAGGTTCATGTGATGGAAGCAGGAAAAAGAGGCAGCATGAAGGATAAACTGTGGCTATATAACTCCAAAACGGCAGGTCAAGGTTGATCCAAGGAAAAGCAAACAGGGAACTGGTAACAGGGTTATAGGCACTCAAGAATCATTGTACCACAACTTTTTGAAAACCTTAATTCTGGCTATGATAGAAAGGTATTAGATCGCATTGCTTGTGATGCTATGATGCCAAACTCTAATCAGAGATGTTGACCTCTGTCCACCATCAAAAGCACCTACAATGGAAAACTAGGTGTCACAAATGGTCACGTTCCTTTTTTAATCAAGTAGCGACCATATGCGTCATTTATGTGGAGAAGAGTTGGCAGTAGAATGCACTATGGGAAGATGGCCGTATGTTGGAGTAGCTGTGACTGCTCTGAGTAATGGTCTGGGTCCTGGCGTTCATGTGGATGTAACTTTGACACGTCCCGCCAACCTAAACATAATTGGAGACCATGTACGACGGTACTGGAAACGGGGTATAACTTTATCCTAAAAAGACTTATATCAGTGTCCACAAAAACTCAAATGTTTGACGCAATCAAACTAAAAAGTAGAGGAACGCTTGGGGCCGGCTGCTGTTGTTCGAGAACATGTATGTCTACGAAGTACAGGTGGCAGAAGCAGCTAAATGTTGCTTTGAACTGTTGCCTCGTGAACCGCCCAACCTGCATCGTCTTGTGTGGTCGCCATTTTCAGAATGATGATGAGGTTGTGCATGTTGTTGAGGAGTATCTGGAGGCTCAAGATGTGACGAAGGGATAGCAAAGCTTGAACATCAGCGGACCAAGTGCACTGAAGTTAAAAGAGTAGAATAATGCAAGAACAGTCTTTCTCCTGTGATGTTTTCTGATGAGGCCAAGAACTTTTGAAGAAACCTTGTACATTGGTTACTGAAGTAGGATAATGCTCTCCGGTGGTTTGAGGAACGTGATGAAAAGTTCAAGGTGTTGACTCGGCCTCTAAATTCCCCACATCTCAATCTGATTGAACATCTGTGGGATATTCTGGATAAACAAGTCAGATCCACGAAAGTCCACCATCACAATTTACAAGACCTGCAGGATCTGATGCAAAAGTCTTGGTGTCTGATGTCACAAACACATTTAGAAGAGTCCAGACCTTGAAAGATCAGGGCTGTTTTTGCAGCACAAGGGAACCTAAGCAATATTAGTCAGGTAGTTTTAACTTTTATTATGTTGTCGCAAACCAAAGTGTTGAAGTTCTGACTAGACCATGGTGCTAGACGAAACTTAGGAGATGAAGAGTTAGTACAGTTCATCCTCAGGGACAATAAATTTACCAAATGTCACAGCAAACCATCCCATATCAAGTCAATGAAATAAAGAGCTGAAAAGTCAACTTCATGGTGGCGCTAGAGGAAAAATAAGAAAATTATCAAAGTCACTGGAACACGGTGCCAAAGAAACCATAAATATTTGTTGAAAACTTCCTGCAAAGCCACCGAATAGAGGTTGAGAGATATGACGGCATTAGCAGAAAATCTGATGTGCTGGTAAAGTAAAGATCAAGGGATCACCAAAGTTAGTAGGATTTATCCTATGAGGACAAATGTCTGATCCAAATTTCACAGCAATCCATCAATTAATTGTAAAAATATTAGCCTCCCCCAAAGTAGTGGACCAACAGATTATTCTGCTACCATGATTCTAACCATTACAACCTCTCAGGAGGGATTCTCTGTCTTCAGCCTTTATTTAACCAGGTGGCTCAGATGAAAACAGATTTCTCAGGAATGATGTAAGACTGAAAGGCATAATCCCAAGACTAACATGTAGACTTACTAAATAGTCTATTCAGTAACGTATGGAGACAAAGGGGGGAGTATGACCAACAAGCAGCAGGATCAGGAAAACGATTTGTCCTGGGTTTACTCTTATCTGACTGAGTTCATAGAACACTGTGAGTAGATTCAATGTGTTGGTAAAGGTCACAGAGATACAGTGGATACATTCGTTTTATGACATTACTAGACAAAGACGCAGGTGTTTGTAGTGCAGTTTGTTCCTTTCTACTGATATCATAATGACTACTGAATGGAATGCCACTGACGTTACTACAGCTACTAGTACTGCTGTTATTCTGGTACCAACAAGAGCATTGATGTTCTCTTCTAATGGCTCATAACAACCTGTATTTTACAAGGTCTTCCTTGTGAATAAATAAAGATACTGGAGATATTTTAGAGGTTAATAGACAGAAAAAAGGAGCTTCTTCCAGCACCGGAGATCAGGAAGTAGTTGATCTAAGCCAACACTGGTTTCCTAAACCCATGACTGTGAATTTTTCTAAAACAGCTTTATTTACTGGTACTCCACCATGCTGTTTTATCAGGTTACTCCATCTTAACAACAACTGCATATCCTATAATAGGTCAATCATCAGTGCTAAATCCAGAATGACTCATTGTTATGCCACAGCATTCTCCGGAAAACAACCCAAATGCAGACACTTAAACAGG
Source organism: Amphiprion ocellaris (assembly GCF_022539595.1). Taxonomy (NCBI): domain Eukaryota; kingdom Metazoa; phylum Chordata; class Actinopteri; family Pomacentridae; genus Amphiprion; species Amphiprion ocellaris. The sequence continues at coordinate 30,381,862 of NC_072782.1, read as the reverse complement.
GGGGGCAAGTTGTGGTAACAAAAAGACAACACCTTTGTACTTGGCAGACTGCAAACAAGAAAAAACATCCTTAATACCTCCTGCACTGCCTGTAGACACCAAGGTCCTATCACACTTGATCTTGTTTTATGGCTCTTATCCAGGTTGTTTTCTCCTGACTAGATCCTTGCTTGTGATGCATCTATTGCCAGAAGTACACTATCATTCAAAAGTTTTCAAGTATCCTTTACAAATAAGATAAGATAAGATAAGTCCTTTATTTCTCCCCATGCCAGGGGAAATTTACATTGTTACAGCAGCTTATGTAGCAATAGACAGACATAGTAATATGAATAAAATAATAATAGAACAGTAGTAATAATATTTACAGTATATACAGGGGTGAGAGATGAGGATGAAATAAACTCTAGTTTGACTTTTGTCTAATTCAGTGATTGAAGGGTTTGGAAGCAGAATGGTCTAATCCACTACAGTCTAGTTTTTGAGAAAAATGGGTTCAAAGTTTTTTGTTTTCAAGAATGGTCTAACACTTCACTGTAACGCTATCATGTCACCTCATGTCATTGTGCAAGATTTCAGTAATTTTTAATAATTTCAGTTCATTCTGAACAGATTTAAGTAATTTTGGACAATTTTTGAGTGATTTTGGGAAGATTTTTGTCATTTCTGACACTTCTGAATAATTCCGGACACATTTTATGCAATATTGGGTCATTTTCAAGTCATTTTAGACTAATTTTGAGCCATTTTCAATGATTTTATAAGCATCTGGGATGAATTTAGTATAAATCTGCCAATTTTCAGTTATTCTAGATCATTTTTAATCATTTGAGAGAAATTCTGACTGATTTTGGATCATTTTCCAGTCATGTTAGTCTATTTTCATGTCATTTTGAACAAATTTTCGTTGTTTTAGATCATTTCTGGAATCTGGATCATTTCTACTCGAGCCAAATGACAACAGGGGTATTTGTGCTCATGCATGTACCTATATCTCTATGGATTCCTTCACTTTGTGAAGGAATAGGCAAAATTAAGCGAATGTTTAAAGCTCAGCTCGCCCTTATGTCTTGTAGAGGATGGTTTTTGCACCTCTGGGCTTTGCTTCTTTTCTCACCAAAACAAACCAAGACTCCCATCCTCCACTGTGTTCATCAAGTCAGTGGTTGGTGCCTCCAGCCGCCTATTTGGTAAAATCATCTAAACAACCTAATCTAGCAAGTTTTTACACCATTGTGTTGTAGATACTCTTTTTTGTGCTGACATGTTATTTGTTTGCTGCCATTTTAGATAATATATCTTGCTTTGCATCATGTAATCATTTCTATTTTGTCCTGCTAACCCAGTCATTAGTGGCGCCGTGATGGCAATGTGCATCCATGAAGGCTTCTGTATTAGCACTGGAAGGAGAGGTGTGCTTGTTTGGCTGTTCAAACATGAATAAACTTTCTCAGGAAGGGCTTACTCCACCTCAAAAACTAAATGTCAACCTATTAATTGGACCAGAGTGAAAGTAAATGAATCACACATCATCTGAGATCCATAAATGTCCAAAAAAAATTATCAAAGTAACCCACTGAATGATAGAAACTGGTGTTTTTACCTTCTCATCTAATAATGTTGTGTGGGTTGTTTTACGATGAGCTGATCGATGACCTATTTCGTATTTTAGCAATGAGAACGTCTCGTACTGTTATCACAACTGGTTCTACTAGTTCAGTGTAATACTGATGCTGTCCAGTAACAACATTTAGTGACGGATTACTGTCACCAATAATATGACACCAATGTTTAGGCCAAACAAGGCAACCAAAGGAACACACTGTAAGATGATCTACGATGACAACACTTCAACATGCTGGAAAACATCCACCTGCCACACCTGCTGATTTGTGACAGAACGCCTTGTAACGGTGCCAGGTTGAGTTAAGAATAAAAAATTACGAGTGAGAGTGAACAGGTTTGAAATGTTCCAATAGTGGTGGAAAAACCTGCGAGATGAACATCTGCACAGACCTGGTCAGTGTTTACGAGGGAGACGAGGTCAAATCTCCACCCTGTAGTCGGTTAATGGGGTCTTTTCCCCCTCAGTCAAAACAGAAGTATACAAATAATTCTGCTACTGTAAATCTACACCTCCAGCTGTCATTTGAATTCCCTGAAAGCCAAGACAAGGCCTTGAATTGAAGGGTATGTTTTAAAGGTCTGATGTGTAGATTTTAGGAAGTCGGATGAGAAGAAAGACAAGGCAGCTTTAGTTGTACAACACATTTTATACACTGGGCAATTCAAGGGGCTGTACAACATTAATTAATTATAGTTAAGTTAAAAAAAAACAATTAAACATAGCAAAAGTGCAGACATGACATGCATAGATCAAACAATTCCCTCAAACAGTTAAATTATTTTGCAGTGATTACAAGGGTAGAGTCGATGGTGTAGAAAAGAACAGATTTTAGCTTAAAGTTGAAAGTGGCCAGAGTTGAGGGTCATCTAACATCAACTGGGGGGTTATTCTAGGTCTGTGCTGCATGATAACAAACTGCTGCTTTGCCATTTTTGGTCCAACTCTTGGGATGACCAGCTGGACAAATGTCCTCAGGATCCTACACAGTTCAAATGACACAAGTATGACACTGAATGTAGTATTCATAATCATGTAGCTCTGCAGCGTTTTTATTGTTGCCCAGAACACACAAACCAAACACTGGCTCTTGAAAGGGTCACAGTAGATTCTTCTACACTCTTGGAAAGGGAAAGTGATTTCAACAACTGGATTTCTCTTTAGCAATTCAAATTGACTGATGTGGAGTTTTAGATATACATGGTTAACCACAGCTCACATGGATAATGGTCCATTAGCAACGCAGGACTCACATGCATCAAAGTGTGAATGGTTGTGAAAACAGGTGTCCCAACAGCAACAATAACAGTTGTGGAGCTGCCAGTTTACACAACAGCAGTCTATCTGTATTTAAAGGATAAACAACACTCCTTCGAGGGCAGCGATGTCCACATTCTGGACAGAGAAGAGAGACGGTTCAAGAAAGGAGTGAAAAAAGTCATATATGTTAAACTGGAACAGCCATTTCCCATAAAGTGTCACCACCAGGAACATCTTTAGTCTCTCCTGGCCTGGCAGCTTGATATCCATCGTTGTGTAATCTAGCAGCTAAAAACTGGCTCTAAAACTACTCACTGGTCAGTTAGAACTGCAGAAGCCTCTTGGATGTGTGCTGTCTTCAAGAACCTAAAAGTCCAAGCTCCTAGGATTGATGGAGTTAAACCTCGATTATACGTTCAAAGGTTTGGGGCCAGCCAGAAAATTCATGTTTTCCATGAAAACTCTCACTTTTATTCATGTGCTAACATAACTGCACAAGGGTTTTCTAATCATCAGTTAGCCTTTCAACACCATTAGCTAACACAATGTAGCATTAGAACACAGGAGTCATGGTTGCTGGAAATGTTCCTCTGTACCTCTATGGAGATATTCCATTAAAAATCAGCTGTTTCCAGATAGAATAGTCATTTACCACATTAACAATGTCTACACTGGATTTATCATTCATTTAATGTTATCTTCATCAAAAAACTGCTTTTCTTTCAAAAATAAGGACATTTCTAAGTGACCCCAAACTTTTGAACGATAATGTACATCCTTGATAAAGAACACATGGACAAATGTGGACACCATAAACCTGTAGTCATTGCTATTATGCTACTTTTCTGATGGAGTCCACTTGGAGTTCTCTATTCCATACATGCACCTTGTTGCATCTATGTAATCCATGCATATGTACTAATGCCAATCATGCGCACTTTTGACTTTGTAACATATAAAGACAAACGTTTTAGGTCCTAAACACCTTAATATACTCTTGGATGCAAAAAGTCTGACACCGGATTTGGAGAATCCAATTAAAATCTGCAACCTCAACATCAGATGTCACTGACTCATACACCCTGGGTCTGTAATAAAACACCAGAATTACTGAATATGTTCTAGTGTTGCTGTAGTGCCACCTCTAGGTTAAATATTACCACTTTTACAAGATTATTTAGGTCTACATGTGCACCTGTCATCTAAACATGGTTGCAACTACAACTAGATATTCTTTAATATAAAGTAAAGGACTTTTCAATCTTTCCAGTATGTACATTGATATCTAGGGTTGCAGAATGTTTGTCCTATTAAATTAGTTCACGCTCGGATTCTGGGATAGTTTGGGATGCATTCAGTAACTATAGTTCTGTTGTTGTTCCCAACATGTCAAATCAAAAGCAAAGGGAGCTGGCAACGACAAACCAAAAATCCAGAAAGTCAACAAAAGCATTGCGACAAACTGAAGCAAGACAAAAAGACACACAAAAGAGTTAAATTAAACTAAATGTACAAACCAGAGGCAGATGATGAACAGGTGGAAGACATCAGGCAAAGGAAGACACAAGGTTTTATGTAGAGAACTAATGGGGAGACAAAACACAGGTGAAACCAATGAGGCCAATCAAAAAAGGGAGGGAAAACAGACAAAGGGAGGAAGTGAAATGACAACAGATGCACAGTGACATGGAATTTTTTTTTTAAGTAAAACTGGAAATAAACTGAATAAAGCTTGAGCCCATGACTGTCAGATTTACTACACTTTTGATTTACACCCCTGACTGACTTCTTCTCCATATTTTTGGCAGCTGAGACTGCTCAGCATTGCAGTAAAACATTATATTGTTACCTCAGGTGTTTCTACAAGTGAGTTTCTCCCCTTAGGAACATGAACCACACCTAAGTTTTTAACTTGAGGGTCTAATCTGAGATATAGGATAAATATATTTATTTGTTCTTGAGTTTTCTGAAGGAAAAGCCACAAATTCCATGTAGGGAGGACATTGGGGTAGACAGATAGATCAACAATAAATTAGATGAACATTTTTGGTTTGAGCCTAAAGCTACTGCATGGGCTACCTAATAAAATGGTCAGTTGTTTGGGTTTAAATGGAGCTTTTCTTTCAAGGAAACCTCCTTGGAAATAAATAAACTCAAGTTAACAAACTAAACTTGAGTAACTGCTCCATTTTCCATCGAATTAGTATAAAATTACACAGTGTAGTTGGTGAAAATAAACACAACAATTCTCTGCTATGTTACATTACTATGTAGGTTTCATTCAAGTTGCAGGAATAGAGTATTTTACTAAATATTCTAATTATGAACATTTTTTCTTTGTAGCTTGTAGCCAGCAATAGTTGATTTTATGACCTTTACACCAACAACTAAATCCAGATTTTGATATCTATTTTAATTGAGAAAGATATTCATAAATATTTGAGACCATCTTGGTTTTGATTTAACTAGATCTAATGAATATTTCTGGCAACTTCCATGCCTTAAAGACGTAGCACTTTGACTGCAGTACCTCAAACAGCCACCAGAGGCTGGCTCCAAAGGCAAGTCAATCCCCATAGACCTCCATGTTAAAATGTCCAACTCTACAGCAGAAAACGTAAAAGCAGTTTCAGTCTCTATGGCTACTTTCCGTTGAAGACAACCATTCAGAGGTGATATTTGAAAAATTCGGCATAATTCAGGGCGTTGCCACTTTGAATGACAGGTAAATGACATTATCAGAAAGTTCATGGTTCAGGCATGTTTGCATGGCCGGCCTTAGCTCTACTCACGCTCCACCTCTTCATTCATTTTTGGATTAACTGGGAGTCGGGCGCTGCCAAGATGACGAAGCACCACGCTGAGCCTGAAAACCAGCTGCTCATCAGGGTGACATCATAGTGGGTTTGTCTGTCTGTATATACAGTCAGCACTTTGGTACTTCTGTTGGAATGCAAATTTCAAAGGATTTTTGGAAATGTGGAGAAGTGTTTGGACATTAGTTCTTGCCTGGAACGTTTATTGGGAAAGTAGCTTATGATGGAAAACACTGAGGAAGTCATTCTAGAGCTATATTGGAAAATACCATCGGAATGATTTTACAACTTTACAGAAAACATGAGTGGAACTGTGCACCAAACTGCTGCTGCTGAAAAAAAATATTCTGCTGGCATGTTTTGCACATGAATCTTTATCAAGTGACCCTGATCTTCTTAGTCTTTGAGTAACTTTGGCTTATTTGACTTCAGAATTAATTAGTGTTAAAACCATGACAAAAAAAGCTTTTGTTGAAGAACTTTTAATGACAAAAGCAAAACTACAACTCAATTAAAAAAAAAAACATATCAAGATGAGAACTATTTTACATTTTTCATCAACTACTAACAATGAAAATAAAATGGTTGAACAAATTAACTGTTGTTGATTAAGGACCAAAAAACAAATCTTTTGAGCATTTCAAAGCTTTTTACCCATTAAAGTAATCCCTTCCTGCCTTAAAGTATATTAGATGCAACTCTACACTGTTTCCTCCTCTAGATTGTGCAGATCTATGAAGTCCTTATATCTATTTCCACCTACTAGCTGCAGCTTAAGCACTCCAGCTCACCCATGATTCAGCTCAAACACTGAAACCACTCTACACTACAAAATGGCAAGTTGTAATATTGGATTCAAAAGAAAAATAGCAGTGAAAAAGCTGGACCCTGCAAGTAGACCGGATTAGTTCTTCTGGTTTGTTCATGACGTGTTCTCTAGCATATAAAAGCTACGTATAGAAATGTTAACCTTAACCCTCTTGTTCAGGAGTTTTAACAGTTTGAGCTGTTGCACTGTTAGTAAGAAGATTCTTACAGTCAGTAACATTATGTGTCTGTCAGTAGTAAGCAGTTCTTGGAAGAAACTGATTTCTGAACTAAACTTATTAGATTGGGGTTGTGGCAAAACAGTTGAGACAAACTACAAACATGCAGCCATCAGCAGGGTTTTCCTGTAGATGTTCACTTTAAAAATAACATTGGATATGTGGTAAACTTTGTAAATTCCCTCAGTAATGGATCAATAAATCCTAAACAGGATTCTAACGAACATTTGAGTTTTACAGTTTATGAACTGAGTAATTCTCTGTCATGGAGAAATCTAGTAGCTGAGCTGTTTAGACTTTCTAAAAACCCAATTTAAATCCAGTAAACCCAATTTACCATTTACCAAGACATGGAAACTGACAATGCACCTTTCCATGGATGAGTAACTTTTCATGACTAAACCTAACAAAACTCAAAGGACTACAGTTTAACACTAACATTTTCACCAAAAGACTAAATCAGGTGTCAAATTCCCTGTGGCTGACTAACATCTAGACTACTTTCCCTTCAGCTTTGGGTAAACTGACGTCAGTCCATGTTGCTTGTAGGCATCAACACCTGAATGAGTCAAAACAAAAGCGTCATCCGGAGCTGAAAAGGCAGTTTATTACTGTAGAGGCATCAGGAGCCGATCCCTTCGACTGAACAACCTGCTCCTTCATAAGTCATGACGTGAAGTGGGATCCATGCAGACTTGTTGCAACAGGTTGGCGACATAAAGCCTGTAAACACGAGGGATTAGTGTCAGATGAGGACTTCATATAGTCTGTGAATTAAACAACAAACAAAAGCCCCACAGAATAAGTGGTGCAAAGGTGAGTTTATGGTGTGTTGAGGTTCAAAAATACTGATTGGAGACAAAGAAGATGACATTAGAGATTGAAGTTCTTCACTTCAAATAAGCATCCATTTAAATTTAATAATCTAATTTAAAACAGAAGTCATTTATCTGCTTTCTAATGTATTAAACCAGGCCTGTATCATAAGTACCAATCCCCAGATACACTGGGTGGATTATACTGATGCATAAACCAAAAGCTACTCCTACCAATAGGCTTCTACTGACTGGAAATGGGATAAACAAGTAACAAAAGATGGTAAGGCATCGTGTTCATGCTAAATTTCCAACATTTTAAAGACATTTAGACTTAAAATGCCACATCCAGAATGATCATACCCCTTGAAATTATAATAAAAATGCAGTTTTTATGCTATTCCAAATGCTTCTCGTGCTTTCTACCATGTTCTAGAGACACATCTTCAGTTTGCACCTATAGAAAACCTGTGCAGACACAACATATGTCGCCCAGAAGTTCTGACAGATGTTATTTTTAAACTTTATCCACCTAAATTGCTATATCGTGAGCTCAACATGCAGGAATTAGCCTAGCTTAGCATAAAAACTGAAAGCAGGTAGAAGCAACTGCCCTAAAGCTCACTAATTAATGCACTGTATGTGGTTTACGAGTTACAGCGGTATGTATGTTTAAGTCGTGTTTATCCATCTCTAGGTGGGAGGATTAACTCAATAACAGCTAAAAATAACCAGACATAACACATACTGCAGTCCACCATGCAGAACAGCAGCCAGTCGTGTTATAGGAATTTGTATAATCTATGGCATTAACTTTGCATCAAGACTTTTGTTCCCTGGTTTGAGCCTTTCAGGTAGCGTCTCCTCCCAGACTGTACCACCCTGGGTGGGGAGAAGAGCTGTTTTCTGGGTAAACTCAAGGAACAAAAGTCCTCCTTGTTGTTCTTTTGCTACCATTCCAACAATGTGTGCTTTGCAAAGGAAGTTATAAAATGGACAAGTGTAATTCAAACACTAAAAACCGGCTACAACCTTAAATTTGAGGCTAAAAGGACATCAAAAGGTAAAAAGGGTCTCATTACTAATATGCCAACAAGAGTCACATTACAGAGAGAGACTATCCACAAAGGAAGACAACCTGAAGTGGTGTTTTATGGCAAGGTTTATCAAAGTTAACCTGAGTTTCATGAGATTATTGTGAGAAAGAAAGCAAACAAGTGCACAGTTGTGAACAAAAGTTTCCATACACTTGTAAAGACCATGTATATTATGTCAGTCTTGAGTTTCCAATTACTCCTACAAAGCCTAATTTTCTATGATGAATCACTGAAAGACATGAATCTTTGTCACAAAAAACTATCATGCACTTTGTTTCTTTCCTAGTTGTATTAAAGGTCTTCTGTAACTATGACAGAATCTGCTGGGTCAAAAATATACATACAGCAACTTGAATTATTAGTTTTGCTGATGTAGAAAGTTGTGTTAATAAAATTTCCTGAGTGGCATGACCTCTTAACTTCTCTTGAATGATTACGGTTGACTACAGCTGCTGACAGCTCTGACTCAGTTTAAATAGATTAGACTCAGACACAAATGGTACAGTGGGAAAGCTCTTAAGAAGCAAATCATTGACTCAGACAAGTCAGAAAGTCACTTGGAGCCATTTCTAAGCAGCTTCAGATCCAGAATCATCTGTTTGTCAGAATAAAGTTCATGGTCCAGTTGTGTTGCTGCCACCATCAGGAAGAAAACACAAACTACCACCTGCTGCTGAGAGACCATTGGTCAGGATGGTCAAGAGTCAACCAAGAATCATCAGAAAGCAGGTCTGAATGAATGAGAAGCTGCTGGAACACAGCTGTCAGTGTCCACAGGGTTTTACATCAACATGAGCTGAGAGGATCCATGAAGAAGGAAGTTCTTCCTCTAGAAGCAGAACCTTAAAGCTCCACTCAAGTCTGCTGCTGATCACATGGACAAAGAAAAGACCTTCTGGAGGAAAGTTCTGTGGTCAGATAGAAGAAAAACTGAGCAGAAATATGTTTGGAGGAGAGAAGGTGAGGCCTTTAACCCCAAGAACACCAAACCTACCATCAAGCATGGAGGTGGCAGTATCATGCTCTGGGGATTTCTAGAAGAGCTTCTGGACTGGTTTCAGACTGGATGTTGGACTGGTTTTGGACTTTCCTGGGACTGGTTTATGTTTGGTTTCAGTCTTGGTTCTCCTGGATCTGGTCCTGGATGAGGACTAGTTTCAGACTGTCCTGGGTTGAGTAGTTTAGGTTTGATTTTTGATACAGATTTTGCATGGTTGTTGACTTTTTTTAGGACTGGTTTCAGACTATACTCTGACTGGTTCTGAACATTTTTTGGACTGGTTTAGGACTGATTTCAGACTGTCTAGGGCAGATTTTAACCCCAAGAACACCAAAACCTACCATCAAGCATAGTGGTGGCAGTATCATGCTCTGTGGAACTTTCCACAAAGTAAATGTAAACAATTAAGAAGGAGGATCACCTCCACATTGTTCAAGAAAACCTAAAATCACCAGCAGAAGGTTGATCTTGGAGACAGTTGGATGTTTCAACAAGACAATCAGTCAAAAAGCGGTAAAGAAATGGTTCAATCAGGCTAGAATGAAGGATTTAGACTGGTCTCCCCAAAGTCCTGACTTAAACCAAAGCATATTTAACGAAATATGAGAAATGCTGTATGTATATTTGTGATCCAGCAGATTTTGTAATATTACCAGAAGACCCTTAATAAATCCATGAAAGAACCAAAAATGCAGTTGTTTTTTGTGACAAAAATTCATGTGTTTCAATTATTTCATTATAGAAAGTTAAGAGTTGTTGGAGTCATTGAAAAAGGTCTTTCCAAGTGTCTGTAAACTTTTATTCACCAGTGTATTTTCTTTCTTTAATATCTGCCCACTGCATATGTTTTGCCCTCCGTGCTGTGAAGAGGAAAAAGAATGAGGCATCCAAAGCACTGCGTTATAAAAATGGCACATTTATTGCTACAGAACGGTCATGAACATGAACCTCATTGAGTCACTACAAGATGAGAACCAACAGGCAGCGAACGGCCGGACTGTTGGGCTGGTACGAGGAAGAATAAACCCTCAGCACAGAAAAGCTGTTCCCCAAAATCTGCACTCGTCTGGAATAAAAACAATGACATGTAGTCAGAAGAACAGAAACAGCAAACGTAATAATAAAAGAATACAGCGATAACCAGAAAAGACTGAGGACAGACGAGTAGAAAAGAAAATGCAGTGAAATAAAGATTGCAGGCACTCAGCCACTCACTGGAAAGAAAACTGTATAAACTCAGTTATTTTTATTTTTTTATTTTCATGGATGTTTTGTTTCATCATGTGTTGCCTGCCAGGTTGGGATGTTCCCTAAAGGAAGTGTGGTATTCAGTGGATTAAATAAAACTTCATCAAATCATTTCTAAAAAAAAAAAAAAAAAAAAAAAAAAAGGATTGCCCTCTCAACAATTATCTGATTAGCTGAGTTCACATTTAGCTTCTATTTGAGTCTGTTCGAGAGAAAAACACAAAAGAAGCAACAAATGGGGTCATTTTACGTCTATAAATAAAATTTTTCTGGTCGGCCTTTTCACTGAATTGCATGACAAGGAACAAGAAGGAAGAAAAAAGGCCACAGTTCATGTATATTCAGGTTTACGCAGTGCTTATAACACTGAAAAACCAGGGTCTGATTGACTGAATGAGCAGAGTCTTTATTTGTGCTCGTTTATATTGTCATTGGAACCTAATCAGCTCAGTATACTCTGATTTTAAGATTATTTTCTGATTAATAGCTCCGTAGTAGTTGTAAAATGCGCTCCAAAACCAATACTTTCCTCAAAATGCTGAATTATACTTGGTCCCAGATGTCTAAATCATCACCAAAATCTCCTCTTTGTTCAGTTCAGTCTTTAAAATAAATTTGTTTCATGTGATTGGACAAACAATCAGAGCTTAACAGGCTGGATAAGGAATGTAGACGTTGTCATCCGGTGACAAGATGGTACAGCCTGCTGAAATTAGAACCATTTATCAGTTAAAAATCTAAAGTAATATACTTTACCGTCATTATTTAGTGGATTAATTAGTAATGTAGCAGTATAAAGTTCTAATTTTAGTGAACTAGCTATGTCTAAAGTGGTAATGAGGACAAGAACCAGTAAGAGTCAATGAAGCTTTACTCTTATCTGACTGCAAAACAAGTTGGGTGCATATATTCTGAGTTCTCAGATGGCATCTAAACCCTCAATGTACCTCATAAATGTCACCCAAATCCCAAATAAACATTCTTCCAACATAGATCAGGTGATACCGACTGCATATGGCCATGTAGGTACATCTCTACCTCCAACACCCAACTACAATGGGTAGTTTGCTTTGCTGAAACTCAACTACAGGTGATATTATCTCTATTGAGCAGATGTAGAAATCAAAATTTAATGAGCTGTTGCGGTTTAGCAGCAGATCGCTGGATGGATCCAGATTTCCAGCTAACTACATACAGCAGCTAGCTTTGGAATGATTGTAAGGTGTTTTTAAGCTTTGACGGAGCGAAGCTAAAAGGCCCATCTACTTCCAGGATTTGTGCTAAGCTAGGCTAATTGTGTCCCAGGTCTGTCTCTGTACTTCCAAATGCTACAAACCAATTATTTGTTGCAAAATCCTCCATAATTATCACAGTTCCAAGTTTAATTTTGTGTATTAAAATCTGGAGCTAAATGATGTACTTTTTCTGTCAGATTTTGTGATTATGACGATGATTTGTAGTTTAGTTTTTTCGCATCCAGTTTGTGTAAGAGTTCTAAAACATGAGATAGAGCTTTGACACGAGATACTTTGAAAAACTCAACTTTCACACAAGAAGGAATTTGTAAAAGCACAGCAACAACAAACCTGCCTGAACCTTGCCTTAAATGCACAGCACAACTTCTATCCCAAACCGCAGCCTCTGCAATGTTCGAAATTGTGATTTTAATTAAATTTTGAAGACCTATTCAGCCCTATTTAATACCTCAATGCCAAAAATGTGGTTTTATGTGAACTGCAAATGTGCTCTAACTTCTTTACTGTGGTTAGTAGTACATCTGTAGTGTAAAACCTACAATAGTCAGAAGTTACTCAGGCTGCAGGACACACTATACATCCTGGAGTGTAAGTAGGCCAATGGGTTCTTGGTAGTTGTTTGGGTGAAAAAACTCAAAGATTGCAACTCCAAACGATGATCTTTAAACAAATTCTCTTTACTGTGGCACTATGACATGTTGAAATGATTGTACATTTCGGGGCTTTCAGTATTTTTGATTGTATGTCCTACAAAGTGCTAACTTACTGTCGAAATACAATAATTAGGGCAAACCTGCTAAACAGTGTAGTGGATGCAAAGAGATGAAACTTAAATCATTATTCTATCCAACTGAGTGGGAGAGTGTATGCTGGGAATAATCAGAGGGCACGCGAGTGACTAATAATCTGGAATTTACTCACATTTTGACTGATTTACTCATACTAGTACTGAACAGCTAATATTACCAGCTGCAACTTCAAATACTCTTCTGTGAAACAGATTGTCTCAGAAATTTAAAAAAAAAAAATCTCTTGGTGGCAAGTTTTATTCTACTTCTTTAAATGGTCATACGCTCCTAGGCCCCCTTTTTAAATGCTGAAAAATCTGTAAATAATTTATTAACCAAACTGAATTTGAAAACACAATTTTAACACAAAAAAACTACTAAAATACTGGTGTTTAAGTTGGAAAAGGCCTCAAGACCAAAGAAGTGTGCATTGTGATTTATGAAACTGTTAAAATATCAAGGCATTAAGAGAAATATGCATTAAGAAAAGACTCTAAATATCAATAGGAATTTTAAATATTTTCGATTTTTCTGGCAGTGGACATTTGCACAAACTTTCTGATATGTAGCGCTTTAAGACCTAAAAACAGGCTTCTTTCACTGTTCACTTGTTATTTTCTTTCACAGGAACTGCAGTACTTTTTCTGCAAAACAAGTGCTGTATAGAAAATGTTTTGTTTTTTAAAATTCCTAGCAGAAAAAAACCTACAAATGATATTTAGTGTTGTATAAATGTACCAAATTTCTGCTTGGTTGTGCTACTGCTGCTGGCTAGTGCTTCTCTGTTCTGGAGTGTATCTGAATGTTGGTTTAAGTTGTAAGAAGGAGTTTGCTGTAAGAAAAACGTTTCTAAAATCGCCGGGAAAACAAAGGACAGGAGTGGCCATTTTGAATTCAACTCATTATTGCAGTAAAACTGGTACAGAGTAACAGATTACAAAGCTCATGGCACAGTCACTGAAAAAGAGAAATGAGGTGTGTATGTACAACAAGGAGGAAAAAGAAAAAAAGTTAACATTTTGGCTAATAGAAACACCAGGGGTAACATAAAAATGATGATACTGTAATTCGGGAGATGACTTGATTATACAACAAAGAGAAAATATGAAATGAAGCATTGCGAAGAAAAAGAAAACATTACTTAAAAAACACATTTAGCACTTACACCGACAGATTCAATCCTAGTGTTTAACCTAGGTCCGAGTCAAAGCAGCTTTTTTCCTTTTGACTAACAAAAAAAAGCTCAATTTTAATGGCAAAAACTAAAAAAAATAAAAACAACAAAAGACTGAAACTGCCTTGCACACGATCGGATTTCTTTTTGGGGAAATAGCTGAAGAGATTGTTTGCTGACGACCTGCTTCTTTATATTAGCAATTTTCTCCAAATCTGTTTTTTCAAAAAAAATTTCCATATATTATTCTTGAATCAGGTGCTGAGGGTCTTTCATTTTAACATTCACATCAACATTTACAACCCATCTCGAAAGAAAAATAAAATGCACTGGAGTCAGAGCCGGCCACGGCCACCAGGGGGCGCCAAACTCAATTGCTAACACTCTTTGGGTACCTCAGTTGCGATTTTGTCAATTTTTCAACAAATTTTCATTCTTTTCAGTGTTTTCTTTTTTCAGAAAATCAAAGTAACTTCTTAAAAACAAGTGACTCCCGTCGGCTCCGATACGAGTGATGCTTGGTGCAAGCGAAGACAACAGTTTGACTTACACTTCGGATGGTCGGCAAGCGAAACCACAAACAGTACTTGAGCACCACCGATCAAAACTAAAAAGTTGGCACCTGGCTACTGTAACCGGACAAACACAACCTCACCAAAAACTCAAAAACATCGTCGTGATCATCGTCTCTCACTGGCAAATCTTCACCCCACAGAAAAAAAAAAAACCCACAGAAAATAAAATGGCTGATGACTATTTACACATATCTCTGCAAAAAATACAATTAAAAACGGTAATGTCATGAGGCATGGAGAATTTAAACAAATATCATATATCTTTTATGATTTCCGATTCCTCCCTTGAACCCCTCAAACATGTCCCCCACAGATATAAACAGAATATTGAAAAAAAATAATAAAAAAACAAAAACAAAAATGATTTCTGAACTTTTTGACCTCACTACATTTTCAATGTGACACATTTTTTCAACACACACTGAATTTTTACTTTTTCATCTTTTAACAAAAAAACCGATACAACATATTTCTAAAACACAAAATAACAACAGTCTACATGTAAAAATATAACTTTTACATACACAATTTCAAAATAATGGTAAAGTTTGCCATTTTGTTGCATACAATTTACAAACGTCTGTGTTGTTGTTGTTGCCTTGGATAGATAGCATTGAATGGAGCTGATGGAACTCCGGTCCCATTTTTTGTCCTGCGCAGGGTGCCGTACTAGTCGGAAGGGCGTTGTCATGGCAACAACAGAGAATACAACGAAGTTCAGTCGGAAAATTTCATAACACTGAGGGGCCTCGCCAACTTCTGCCAGTTCAGTCTTTGAGAAAATAACTCCTCCTTCACTGAGCAAACGCTCCGTTGCAACGGAAAATAAAAAAATAACAGAAAACGGCACCCTCGTTATATACTGTATATACTTTTTTTGTACATTTATATATAGATTGATTTATTCAAATAAATTCTTTTCCAGTTTCCGTGCCTTTCCTGTTGATTGGGTAGGATTTTTAAACCGCGTCAAAAATGACCGCCGACAGAGAACAATGCTGCCGGATAGCAAATTGTGTCGTGTTTTTTTTTTTTTCAATGTTTTATCGTTGTTTTGTTTATGTTTTTTTTTCTTTTTTGTATATTTTTCTGTAATAGACATGTAAACCAGAACAGACAAAAAAGTAATAAGAGAAAAGATTTTTCTTATAAAAGAGAGCGAGAAAGAGAGAGAAAGAGAAGGAGGAGAGAGAAGAACGAAGAAAAAAAACCAAAATTCGTTTTACAACATACGACCACACACTTTGTACTGAAGACTACATTGGCTTACGGACAAGCCGATCAAATATTGATAAAAAGCTGATAAGCTATAATACAAGAAGAGACGCGTTGTTCACCATGGAAACAGGGTTGGGGCTTGGATCAGGAAAGTGGGTCTGGGGGGGGTTCTGGAGGACTGGGAGGACTGGGAGGACTGGGACGGGGGCTAGTTTTGCTAAATCAAGCGTCTGTCCCATCGGCTTGAAGCCAGAACACGCTGTCTACTTACATATAAGCGTACAGTACATTAAATACAGTTTAGTTTTTTTATCCAAAAAATACTTTTTTTTCCTTTTTAGCTTTTTTTAAATTCCCAGGTCTGGTAAAAAACCTGACTGCATAGAACCTAACGACTAAGAACAGGTTTCCCTAAACTTGCATCCTATTAAAAGACCAGGTAAATGTCCTCCTCTGGCAACTTGAATGATATGAACTCTAAAAAGGCACATTGGTAGAAGTGTGAATGTTCAAATTGCATCTGTGGGACCGCTCAGGTGGGGCGAGAGACTGGGGAGAGGGGCTGGGGCTCCGGGTTCAGGGCTCCGGGTTCAGGGATCCGGGTTCAGAGCTCCGGGTTCAGGGCTTGTAAGGCGAGGGTCAGCAGAGCACTGGGACTGGGGATTAAACTGGGCTTCAAACTGGGGTGAATGGGGAATTCCAGATTGACACCAGGAAGCTAATGCTCTTACAGATGTTCCAACTGTTCTTGATTACTTAAGTATTCTTCCTAATTTGTCACTTTTGTCAGTTATCTGATCATATTACCTCCAAATCAGCCTTAATGATTATAAAACAGCTACGGTAGTACACTCTGAAATGCTACAGTGATGCAGCATTTTCACTGGTTGGGTTTCTCAACTGGTTGTGAACTACTGATCGGGTTACAATTGATTGAAATCATTGACTGTATATAAAAGATGGATGTAGCCTCTGGTTCTGCATTCTTTCTCACAGCCAGCAGGGGGCAACTCCTTTGGTTGCAAAAAGGAGTCCAATTGTACAGAAATCTAAGAGAAAATAACCCCATTTCTACCTTATATGTCACCTCGATAAATGTTTTCCAAATGACTTTATGGTTTCAGTCGCTAGTTTCAAGCGTTTTAGAGCACATTTAGTAAATAATGGTGGTAATCTGACTATAATTGATGATAAAGCAGAGTATTTTATGAGGTGGGGTGCACCATGCACTGTTTCTTTGGGTTCTCAGTTGGATCCACCTACTACTTATTATGTCTAGTTTCAAAAGACCAAGATGGCAATGGGCAAATTCCAAATTTGAGACCTCAAAATGGTACCCTATAACCCAAAGGGTGACCTCATTGTTGCTACATCCATCTTTTACATACAGTCTATGATGGAAATACATAGATTTTTGACAAATATTTGGAATTTACGAGTACACTGGGCCTATAGGAAACCCTGTATCAGATATGTTGGATTGCTGGATGTCTTAGTTTTGTTTGGGGGAACCGGAAAACACAAAACTTGGCTCATTCAGGCAGCTTGGATCTGCTCATATTTGGTCCTCTGGTACAGAAGCAGCAGCTGTGCTTTCATTCAACTGGTAATCTGACTCATTTAGCTACCTGGGAGTATTACAACCCAACGCTAAAACAATGGTGGCATGTGAAACAACTTCTGGCTAACACTCCTGCTCACTACTGGTGTGTGTTTACCTTGGTCCAATCAGTCCAGATGGTCCTCCTCGCTAACAAGAACACCACTGGGAACTCTAAAGATTCCTGATTAGTTTTGAGTGCTCTGCACTGCACTGAAAAAGCTAAATCTGTTGGAAATGATGCCAGATAAGAAGGCGCTAACAGTTCTAGCAACAGACACCTCAACAACAACAAGGTCTAATTCCAAGACGGCAAGTAGTGTCAATCGGAAACCCCCTTCCCCAGTGATGGGGGAGGTCTGAGTTTGGAGTTAGAGGCTTAGGGTTCTCATCAGCCAGATAGTAAGACAGAAAATGTGGGAATCTAATGAATCCAACACAGGAATGCTTTGACTACTTCTTCTTGCCCCCCAGAAGACAATGATAAACCCCATCGCCCTGATGATTGTTCCTTTGCTTCCCCCATAGTGTCGTCTTTGTTTACACCTCTGGATTCTGTCCTCGAGCTCCGGTTCCTTGTGATTTTGCTCAGACTCAATCCCATATGACTCCCCCAAGAGGCATTCTGGACATCGGAAGCACCCAATCACGATTCAGGGAATGTGCTAAACATGGAAAAGAATTCACTTCAGTCCGGCTCTAATCCACTCGTCAATCGATTTCTGTCATCTGTCCATCCTCTCAACCATCTGCCTGGCAAATCCTTCCAATCAGTGTCCAAACTGCCCTCGCTATTGAATATCCGACAAAGGTCTCTGATTCAGGATGTTCGCTAAGAGCTCTTTCTGCACCACAAACCCGCAGACAACTAGATGTTAGAAAAGCCTTCCCTTCCTGCCGCGTTTAGAAGTACTCTTTCTCATCACTGCATCATTCTTCCTTCCCGTCTTTCTATTGTAATTAGTCGATAACTAAAACACCCCAGTCCCTCTGGAGTCACTCGCTGATTGAATGATTAATTGATTCAATGATTGATTCTCAAAGTACTTTCTTCCTCCCAGTAGATACACACGGGTCATTTGGGTATGAACGTCCAGGCTTTTTTTCGAATTTGCGTTCACACGACTAAGATTTGTACAAGAAAGTCAAGGTGGCTACTGGCAAGAAACATTAATGTTCCAATTTTTAAATATTTGCACTTCAGGAGGGAATGCATTAAGATGGAAAGAACAAGTTACCCTTTCTTGTTTAGCCCTACTTCGTTCTAGTCGTCTATGATAGTCAAGCATTTGTTTTTACTCTCAGGCAGATTCTGCTTACGAATCTCGCTTTCACTTGAATTTAAACTTGACAATGTGTGTGAGGAGATGTCTAAATGTGCGGTCTTTCTGGAGTTTTCCTTCTTTTTTTAGTTTCGTTGCATTCTCCGTGTGTATCTATCTGACTGGTTTGCATCCAAGAGGAGATCAGGCACAGCTTCATCCACAGTGTGGCGTTAGATTGCCATTCAGTCAGAGATGCGCTGAAGCTGCATTCAACAACAGCTGCGCGATGTTGCTTTTTTTGTTTTTTTTAGAAAAAAATCTCTTCAAACACTTTGTGATATGTTTTGTTCCATTCCGAACATCCCTCCCCAATCCCTTCCCTTCCTCGCTGCCCGTGTCCAGTTGCACTTTTTAGACAAGTTTTTTTGTCATTTTTTCTAATATATCTATATATATATATACTATATATATTTATATAGAACCCTTTTGTTCTTTAAAACTGGGAATGCTGATAAAACATGTAGTACAAGAAGAAGAATTTCTTGGATGATGCGATTCCAAACACTTTTTTGTCCATCTGCTGTCACTTTGTGCCAAAAGCCACCACACCTCGTAGCAGCGACGTCGCGGCGGCCGTTTTTAGCGTCTCCACGAAGAAGCATCCAGTTCACTTCAGCAGGAGACGCGAAGTGAAGAAAGCGACTCTGCAGTTCGTGTTTCTCGACGGGAAAAAGGAGACGATGGCGA
The DNA here is from genome assembly GCF_022539595.1 of Amphiprion ocellaris. Taxonomy (NCBI): domain Eukaryota; kingdom Metazoa; phylum Chordata; class Actinopteri; family Pomacentridae; genus Amphiprion; species Amphiprion ocellaris. Next base: position 30,362,333 of record NC_072782.1, on the reverse strand, counting down.
AGAGGAGGATCCGAGACGAACAGACGAGAGGGGAGAGAGAGGGGCTGATCTGATTGGTCAGGCCGAAGTTCCAGAGATACTGATTGGTCAGGCTGAAGCGACGTCGGAGTTGATCGATTGCCAGGTTGTCATGGAAACGCCGTCAGAGGAAGTGGTCACTCATCATCTTGATGAACTCTGGCACCTTGGACCTGGACAGGAGAGAGGGGAAAACATCGGAAGGAGGGATTAGGAGGGAAACGTTTGTGTAAAAGAATAAGTTTACTTTCAATTCCATTTTATTTATCTAACTCCAATTTACGTAGCAAGGGGGAGATAATGCATAGAGAGGAACCCAACAAAACCAGAATTTCTTTTGGAGTGCCTTTTAATAGCACTTGGCAAATATGGGAAGGAAAAAAAACTCCCCTGTAACAGGAAGAACAAAAAAAAAAAAAAAAAAAAGACTTTTGGCAGAAGCAGGTTCAGAGAGGGCAGACATCTGCTTTGACCAGGTGGGGTCAGGATGGGCGATAACTTTGAAGCTCTACAGTAGGTGGATAAGGTCTTAATTCACCCCACTGCAAAACAACAGCTAAAAATATGAAGTTTGTGCACTCATGAGTAAAAGCACATTGAATATCAAGCTTCTTCTGGAATGTACTCAATAAAATACAACTAAAGCTAAATTTAACATGTAAATTTGGGTTTTATTTTGCTAAAGTGGGCTCTGTAATGGAATGTTGACCTGCCCAAGGTGTCAGCTAGGAAAATACTTGTATAGCTAATGGTTGGATGGATGATTTTTGGACATTCTGTGCAGATGCTAACACCAAAGAAAAGACCAAGAATCACCAAATAATCTGGATTTTTCTTCTTCACACCACATATCATATCGTTCTGTCAATTAGATGTTTTCCCAACTAATCTAAAAATCACTTGGAGAGTCAATTACATTAGTTGCCACCAAAATAATATGAAAAATTAGACCTGGCAGCTTAAATGGAGTTCCATGGATGATTTTCTTAGCAAATTATGCATCAATGGTGAAATCACCAACAAGATAAAATTCAGTCATTTGCAAAGAATTTTAAAGTTATTTACATAGAAATGAACTCAGTGGCTGCTTGGAAAAAATGGAAATTAATTGAATGCATTGATGCATAATTTGGAAAATGAGGATGAAAGATTCAAAAAAAAAAAGGATTTTTAGCATATTTTGGGTAAAATCATGCAAGAATCTGTAAAACATTCAGTGCACACATGGTTAAAACACTAAATACTTTGGTGCTGCTGGTTCTTTGCCCTTTAGGGGTTATTGCAAAAACCAGTAAAGCAATGTCACTTAATTTAGTCCACTGTTATGTTTTCTGCCGATAAGAAACTCAGTGTGGGTTTCGTCTCAGGTCACGCTTGGTTCTTATCAAAGACCTTTGGTACCTCGAGTCTAATACAACAACAGAAAACAAACTGGACAACACATCGGACCCACAACTCAACATGCAAACACAAACACGAGGAGAGCAAGAACACAAATTCGCTACGAAACTGTACAGTCACACATTAAAAATCACACTTACGGCCAATCTGTTGTTAAAATGTACCCAGACCAGACAGAAACTAAGTCAGGCTTCAGCCAACTTCAACATCGTCACACCTGCCAGATGTTAACTGGCAGGAAAAAAAATGGGAGAAATTTTACTAAAATGCTGTCTGTGTACGTTTTAACCTTTTATCCCTGGAATGAGGTGAGCAGAAATGACAAAACAACTGGAAGATTTGGTTTATAGTGATTAAAGTCCCTTTCTGGCCTTTTATTGAACCCCTAAAAACTCTTCTCATCATCTTGAAAGTCCATATTTTGAACCTGATTAGAAAAATAATGATACAGAAAGTCTCATTCTGACAGGATCATTTCTGGATGTTTGTCATGTATTAAACCCTGAAAATCTGAATTGTCATTGTGACATTGCAGTCTTAAGGTGGAAATCCTCAGCTACTTGCTCATGATGCGTCTTCTGGCATATGAAAACACTATATATACATGCTAACAAGGTTAAAAAAAACCAAAAAAACAAACAAGAATTTTACTTTAAAAAAGCAAGAAAATGTAAAAAATGAGTGCAATTTTCATGAGTGAAGCTCAGAATGGTTACTAAAGAACACATTTATTTAAAACTGATGTATTATTTCATAACAAAACTTTCTTTTATGCTGGATTCTATTTTGTTTCAGGAATACCACCTTAATGCCCATTTTTCTTCGATATGCAAACTGTATACTATATATTACATATCTGTAAAGGCTAGTGAGGAGTTTTTGTCAGTAATTCCAAATTCTACTAACTAAATAAAACAATAAATTGATAAAAAAAAGGGAGCAATTTCAGAATAATATAACATTTATACATTCATTCATGCTTTTAATTTGAAAATCTAGGCACTAAACAGTAATATTTACCATTTCCGGGCACTGATCCCCAATAAATCTGATCTTCTATGTTGGTTTTCCCTATAAACTCATTGGGATTTCAAACAGTCCAGTTGTTTTGCCATTTCAAATGGTTAGAATGTACAAATTCAACATGTGTGAATATCAGACAGCAGAAGGACAATTAAAAACGTTTTGATCCTGAAAACAGGAACTCTTTTTCCCAATTTGTTCACTGGAAGCCGAAGCAGAAATAATAACCGTATCTAGTGTATTTTTTTAGTGATTTGTGATGAGATTCTTCAGGAGTTTCTGGGCTGGTTGTTTTGAATCACTGGTTCTTTAAATTAAAGGTACAACAGCAGATTAGTTTATAAGTGAAATCTTCTGACCATTCAGGGGGGAGGAGATGTTGCTGCGCTTTACATTTGTCCCATGGGGTTGGGCCCGTCGCCCATGGCGGCGGCAGCGTGGTGGGCGGCGGCCAGCGAGAGGGGAGTCCCGTCCGACGTCACGGTGACCTTCTCCTCCTCGCGGCGCTTCAGGCAGGCCGCCTTCGGGTTCAGGTTCCGCTCTGGAAGGAGGAACAGATGTTTAATAAGCCACTTATATGTATCTCTGGTTCTCACTGAGGGTTTTATTTCTGCTGAATCTCTGAATCTGCAGTGAAGTCAGAGTCAAAAACTTCAACCTGGAAGAATCAACAGGTGCTACTGCTGCCCTCTACTGGAGCTGCAGGGTCACTACATGGACAACCGATGAGATTTAACCTCAAAGTCAAAGTGGACTTTAGAGTCAGTATTTCTACATGTAAAACATAAATATGGTGCAAAAAAAGCATTTTTTTTATTTTAAATTTTGCTTTTAACTGTCTGCATGTCGTCAGCCTGACAAGAAACAAACAAACAAGCAAAAAAACAACAAATCCCATGTGAAGAACAAAACCAATACATTTTCTAAAAAAAAAACGACACATCTCATACATAAGCAAACAGTGCATTGTTGGGGCAAGTAGTTTCACATTTAGTCCTAATTTTATCTTAGACTTTTGTTGCTTCTGCTTGGATGTCTTTGGAATCATTTCTTCAAAATTCAGTCTGATGAAGCTGGAAACATTAAAATAAATAAAATTTGTATAAGTGAGTACACAGTTGCTATATATATATATATATATATATAAAAAAATATATATATATATATATATATATGTTTTACCTTATATAACATGGTTTTTTCCTTGACAAACCATTTTTAAAAGTACCATTAAATCCCATGTAAAGAGTAAAACCAAGTCACTTCTTGTAAAAAGCTGTGCACTGTAATAAAAAAAAAAAAAAAAAAAGACAAAACTCAGACGGGGGAGGGGACTATTTTCAGTGGCGGATTAATACACGTCTAATCTTTCCATACATATTTCCAGCAGAAGGAAGTTTGGTAAAGAAAGGCATGAAAGTGATGTTTTTCTAAATAAATTTTGCAGTAATAAGACACTTTCAGACCTTTGATATATTCACTGTAGGCTTTGGTGTTTTCATGGAACATGCTGGAAAAGTTGTTCAAGATCAATGAACATTTTATTCTGGTGTTTTCAGACGTTTTTAGTGGATTAAACTAAACAAAAAGAACTTCTGAGATCTGTACAAACTAAATTATGGTTGAGAGCATAGTAGAGCTCTCCAGGTTCATCATTTCATATAACGTACGAATACGTAACTTATTATCTCCATGAAGATGTCAGTTTAGAAAGTAGTGTAGCAACAGTTTGTGCATGAGCGTGGAAAAAAGCTGCGCCTCTGTGGGCTGCTTTCTGGTTTCAGACTGACCTCGGACTTGCTGCTCCAGACTGAGGATGACGGCGACGGCCTGGTGCAGGATCAGCAGCTTGGTCTGAGGTTTGTCGCTCTTCAGGTGCAGCTGAACCATCCGGCCGAGCTCCTTGAACGCCTCGTTGATGTCGCGGACTCGCAGGCGTTCCCGGGCGTTGTTGGCCATCCGCCGCTCCCGCTCTCGCTCCATCTTCTGCTCCGGGGACAAGTCCTCGTCGTCGTTGTTGCTGCGGCGACCGACGGCGGAGGCGAGGGGGAGGAAGAGGAGGATGAGGAGGATGAATATGCAGGTTGTGTTTCTGAGCGTAAAGCCTCCGTTTGGTACAAACCTGCTGTGGATGCTGCAGGTTTGTACAACAGATCTTAGATAACGGCAGGGTTTGGGAACACATTTCTGATGTGTCGTTGCAGTAATTTCTCAAATATTTCTAATTAGCCACATATTTTACTCATTTTTGACTGAAATTATACATTGAATGGACTTTTTTTTTTTTTTTTTAAACACCATTTCTAAGCACTTTTGCTCATTTTGATCTTTGCTCTTTGGACTTTTTACATATTTATTAAAGTTGAAAATATCTTAGTGTTTGAGAAAAGTTTTGTTTATTTTATTTGTCTTTTTACAGAGTTTCTGCAAAGTATTTTTTATAGATTTTTTGTACTTTTTGCAACGTCTTTACAGACTTTTTTGTTTTGCAACACATTTTACTCAAAATTTTGTTCCATTGCTGTCTTGTGCTGCATTATAATGAGAATAAAGCTTCTTATTCTAGTAATAGTGAGTCACATCAAGCAGCAGTTTGAAAGTGGTTGTTTGGTGAAATACCTAAAACTTTGTGTATTTATTTTAAAGCACAATAAACAAGAGGAAACTATTATGTAGATTCCAGACGGGGTTTCAGAAAGAATTTGAGGCTTTTTCTCAACAAAGCAAAAGGAAACAGTCTATTTTTAAAGGAAGTTTGGTCGATTACAGTTGACTTCTTTCACGATTTTAGCCAAAATCTGCAATTTATTCTAGAGCAGAATCAATAAGAATAACAAATAATTTAGGAATAGATTTGAGATAGAGTTCTGAAAAGAAGATAAGGCTTTTTCTAAGCAAAGGAAGTTTGGTCGTTTACAGTCCCTTTCTTCCAAGATTGTATCTGTAATCATCTCAGAAATAAGTGTTGAGGGAGCAGTGATGAGGGAGACTTTCTTCTACTGCAAATGTTTTTTCTACAGCAATTCTAATGAGATCAGTTCTCCCACTCAGCACTGGGATCAGCTGCTCACCTCCACTCCAGTCCTCATCACAATATATTTGTTTTTTAGATGCATACAAAAAACAACAATGTGATTTCATAATAAAACCTCTCTGGCTGTTTCAAATTGTGCTATTTTTCATTTAAAGCGTGACGTTTTCCTCACCTGGATCTAGTTTGAACGCACACAGGATTCATAATAGCATACATCACTGTACTGATCAGTTAGCATCAACAGAGCTGCTGCTACAGTAGAATCTGAGCGAGTTGAGCTGATTTTATGCTAGGTAATCAATGCTATCCAGCCATGTGCATCCTAATAAATGTCACATGTATGTAGAAATCCATTGTCCACTTGCTACAAAGCAGGATCATGATGCTAGTTTACTTCTTATGCTGCACATTTAACCTTTTTCCCGAGCAGGTTATGCTAAAAATCTAAAAACAACGCTGACTGATCGATCAGTTCTGTCAGAAAATGGCGTCACTTAGATTCCTGGAAGATCCTGTGGACCAGTGCAAAGGTTTCTTAAGAAGCTAAGAGGTTTAAGAGACCACCTAAACAAGTTTCTTTCCATAATGAGCATCAAAAGTAGAGATATTTATTATCAGTAGTCTTTTTTGTCTTCATTTCCATTGACAGCAAGAAATTCCAAAGCAGTTTCATTGTTCCATTCACCTTTTAGTAGCAATATAATCCTAAAGCACTAAAAAGCACTAAAGCCTTGTACTTCCTTATGATTTGCAGTATTTATCAGGTTGAATGTATTTTATAAGTGTTATTTATGTGTTCCAAAGGCTATTTAACACCTTGTTATGTTACTCTTTGTTCGATAAGGAATGTTAGCTATTCTAACTTTACCTTTAGTCGTTTCTAGCTCCTTTTACTTTTCATTTTTGTGTCTATATGGATTAGAGAAAAGATTTGCACTGGATTTAGGCAGTGTGGCAAGCTTCCATCAAGGATAACAATGGTTAATTCCTACTTATTTAATGCGTATTATTCCCGAAAGAAGCTTTTCACTAGCTTAAGTAAGACTATAAGTGTCTTGAATGCTTTAAGAATGCCTAATTCAAGCAGTACATTAATTTACTGGAAAACACCATTGTATATAGCTTGCATATATGTTTGGACCTTGTATATTAGTACTATTGTTTCTCAAACTGTGACAAATACGTGGCTGTAGACGTGTCCATTGTTTTTGATTGGTCATTTGGGGCCAAGACCAGCTCAGACCCAGATATAGAAACCTTAGCAAGTTGATAACCAGCTTCATGTGGCTGTTGTTAGGTTTAATAAAGCCAAATAACAAAAAGAAAACCTGGATATGTTGAGTTTGCTTTGTAGTACAATCTCCTGGAGCTAAGGTATGCTAGTAGCCGCTAAAGCAGATTCTTTTAATTTCAGCCCTAACTGGTTCAAACACGACCAAAGGTTTTATACAACTTTTTGATGTGGAACCAACTGGTGGATTCCCCTTTGTCTTTTAGTATGTTGGTCTTTTTTGCTGGATCACATGACAGTACGTTCCCAAACCCTGAAACACAAAGTCAGCAACATCTTTCATTTACGTTCAGCATCAACATCAACATGACCGCCACCATCATGTACAAATTCTGGGTTTGGGATCCAAATGATTCTGATTTCAGTCGTCCTCCAGGTGAAAAGCAACCCCGATAAACAGCTTGTTTATTCTTGGAGGGATGAAGGCTGCTGAGCTGCATCCAGGACGGGAAAAAAAACAACAGTTTCCAACACTTTCAATGTAGCTTTCTTAGGTGTTCACCTTCACAACTGGTGGGTTTCACACCTTTAAGATCTCGTCAGCTGTTTCTGTTGGTGTTGATTTCCCGACCCGGAGGCAGCGAGACGGCGCTTCTTTGTGAATATCATTCGTTGGCTCTACTCTGTTGCGTGAGAAACAGCTAAAACCAGGCTCAAGACCGTGGAGAGACTGAAGGAAATCAGTTCAAAGAGTTGCATGTCCACCAGAAAACTCAACTTCAACAGAGCTGCCTCAGTTTCCAAACACCACCAGCAGTCGTGTTAAAAAAAGGATATTCTCAATGGACATGGGGACTTTGTAAAAAAGAAGTCTCTGTTTTAGATGATGTATTTAGCTGCTTCTCATCACAATTGGTCACTTCATCAAAGTCCAGAGGCTGGTTCCCAAAACACTCGCAGCTCAAAGTCCTTCCTTGTGTTCGCTTTCTCCCAAAAAATTAAAAAACACTATTGACTTAATTATTTTTTGTGGTTCGCTATCCTGTGGTGAAACTAGTATTCATATAATTTAATTAAGCCATACTACTACTGTATAATTACTGCCTTAAAAGTCCGTTTTTCGTGTAAATATCTACCTCGACTTCACCTGAAGACTACAAACTTTCAGAATTCCTGCTGTATTCAATGAAAATGCCAGTTCTAAACTGAAGTCTTGAACTGTTTCCATCTCCTGGAGAGGTTTTGATTATCAATTAGAACCAGGAAGGTCTCCAAGCTCGCAGGTATTTTGGGAAAACGCGAGTCCCAGCCCAGCTGAGGGGTTTGATGGAAGCGAACGTCTGAGGTGGGCGGGGTTACCTAGATCTTGACCTCTCAATAGCTTTGAGCTCCTTGCTGTCGGGGTCCTCCTTCTTGGGCTCCATGGACTTCGGGTCCTGCAGGAGGTTCTCGTCGCCCTCGTCCTCGGACTTGATCTCCGAGCTGACGGAGGAGGTGCTCTGGCCCTGAAGGCCTCCGGACAGAGCTGCAGGAGGAGGAAGGAGAGGCGGGGTTAAAATGTGGAAACAGCGGGATATCGTCGACATACTGAATGATCGGGAGTTCAAATTCAGAATAAATTTGGACTTTGTTGTGCCTAGAAATGTCACCGGTAGATTTATGAGAGAAAAGTTGCAGGTTTGAAACCTTAAAATTCCAGAAAAGTTTCAGGAAAAAGACACATATTGTGCATTTTAGGGAGGAGGCTGGGGCGGATGGAGGAGCACCAAATGGTTAAACTTCTAATATTGTTTACATCCCATCTACTGCTGCTGGTCAAAGGTGATTTTGAGCTACAGAAATGAACAGATCTTCAAACAATACTTGACAAACTCAGCTTTTTACACTAAACATCATGTTTCATGGAGCTGGGTGAATTATACATAGAGGAACTACAGATGGTCAGGAAAAGGTTGTAATCACTCTGTAACTAGTACACTCGATTTAGCAAATTAAAAAGAAGTTTGCATGCATTTTTTGGTTTCACTTGTTGCAAATCCATTTAAAAAACTGCAAATTTGGCCTAGAAATCACCCAGAGATCACATAGGCCGAGCTGCAACACAAACATCGCTGATTTTCAACCCAGAAAGGATAGAAAAGTTGAAGAAAAAAACCTACATATTCTAGATTTTAAAGACACAGTTTGTCAGTAGTATACTTGACTTGACTTATTAAAAAGAAGTTTGTGTGCATTTTTGGTTTCACTTGGTGGAAATAAATGTAAAAAAATGTTAATTTCAGCTTAAAATCCTGCAATTATGCAAGAATGCTGCAAAGTTAGTTGATCAGAATGAGTATTAACTCTCATGTCGTCCTGCGGGTCAAAATTGACCCGGTTTAAAGTCTGAAAATGTGGAAAAAATGTATTTTTACAGTGAAACTTCTTATGTCCACATTTTAAACATTTTTGGGAAATCTTTGAACATTTTTTTGGTGGAAAAAAGAAATGCTAAAAATGTTTCTTTAAGAACATTCACAAAAAAATCAACCAAAATCCAGCGAAATTCACTGGATTTTGGTTGATTTTTTTGTGAATGTTCTTAAAGAAAATATTAGAAGTTTTACTGATATATATGGAATCACTTTAGATATTTTTTTGAAGATTTTTTCTCATTTTTTGAAACTATTTACAAGAATTTTCTTGCCAAATTTGGAGGATTTAAAAAAAAAAAAACTTTTAAGGGAAACTTTTAAGGAATTATTGGAATTTTCGTCCTGAAGGTTTTGCAAATTTTCAGAAATTTGGGGAATTTTTTTGCTGCATTTTTGGATTTTTTTTTATACAAGGAAACAATATGTTTTTGGTGCCCATAAATGAAGACAACAGGAGGATTAAACAGAAATAGTTTTGCAAAGAGATGCTAAATCGTGTGAAACCTGCAAAACTGTATTTGAATGTGAGCATTATGGGATGCAGAGTTTGGAGTAAGGACGTCACATTTGCTTGAAATGAGGACGTAGCTTCAATGCTAACAGCTCAAGATGCAGGTTAGAGTATTTGCTGTTGATAAAGCATCGATCCGCTACAGAGGCGGTCAGATTGTCTGTGTTTCTTCTAAGATTCGGCCTCTGCTGTCTGCTCCCTCGCTGCTCAGAAAGGCTTCCCCCTTCTGCCGACATGTCGTGAAGCAGCGTCAGGCCTCCTCCAACGCCGCCGAGCATCCAGCCGACCTCCAAGATGGCGGAGGAGCCTCCCCCGAACAGTGCAGCCTTTATCCCACGTCTGTATGGATCCGTGGCTGGGACGCTGCCAGCATCTCCGTCAACACAAAACACTCCAGCGCTCTGTTCCCGCACACCCGGCCAACTGTTGGCCATTTTGAATCTCCGTCTGCCCGACTGGAGGCATTTTGTGTGCAGCTTTGAGTGACGGCCTGTGTTTGGTTTGTGTGTGAGTCTCTTTTATTTTATTTTTTTTACATACAATCGGCTGTGTGTCGGGTCAAAAAATAGACGTTAAACGCTGAGAAGTGACTTTGTGCTCCTGAATAACGTCGAACACGAGGATGCAACAACATTTTAATTCAAGCTCTGTTTATTCTCATTGTTTTTTCTCTAGCTGTGACCCCAAAGCATTTCTTAGAGTGACAGACTACAGGAAGATGTTTGTGAGCAACGTTCAGAAAAATCAGAAAATGGATGTTTGAGAAGACAAAAAAACCCACAACACCCAGCCGTACAAATAGTGTTTCTTTGCAGGCAACTCGGGTCAGTTGGTGGTTGTTTTCTGTGGTCATTTTATGTGTGGCAGTTTTGTGTTTTTGCAGTCTCTCTTTGTGGTGATTTTGTGTCTCTGTAGGTTTTTTTTTGTCTCTTTGTGTTGGCTTTCTGTCTATTTTTTGTTATTTTGTGGTTATTTTTTGTAGTTGTCTCTTTGTTGTTTGTAGTTTTTTGTAGTTGCTCAGTGTCTTGTGGTTGTTTTGTGTCTCTTTGTGTCTGCTTTATTTGTCTTTAATGTTGTTTTGTGTCTCTTTGTGTCTGTTTTATTTGTCTTTACTGTTGTTTTGTGTCTCTTTGCGGTTGTTTTGTTTGTTTTAACAGTTGTTTTGTGTCTCTTTGTGGTTGTTTTGTGTCTCTCTGTGTCTGTTTTGTTTGTCTTTACTGTTTTTTGTGTCTCTTTGTGGTTGTTTTGTGTCTCTGTGTCTGTTTTATTTGTCTTTAATGTTGTTTTGTGTCTTTGTGATTGTTTTGTTTATTTTGACAGCTATTTTGTGTCTATTTGTGGTTGTTTTGTGTTTCTTTGTGGTTGTTTTGTGTCTTTGTGGTTGTTTTTGCATCAAATCACACCCACAGAGTCATGATGAAGAAGAACAGCTGAGTTTTTTGGCTGTTCATTTAATTAAAAAAACACCCAGAAATCAGTTTTAACTTGGTCTTTTATGTAAAGTACTGATAAATATTTAACTTCACACAGAACTTGAATTGTAAGAGCCAAATTTTCAGTGGCATTAAAATATCCTGTGTGCTGTTGTGGCTCCTTGTATTTATCCAAACCATAAATTCCCGTTTGGAAATGAAATAAAACCACCCAGATCGCCACGGGGAAGTGAAACCTGTTTGAAAGACAAAGACGGAGGGTATAAAAGTGGCGTAAACGTGACGCTGTAATTTAATTGTTCAAAGTTCCTAATTGTTTTGCTGTGGCTCTGACTCTGCGTTTGCTGCCAGAATCGGTTTTAATGGCGCTCATTTGCAGCCTCCTCGCACTCGGAGCTCGTTCCAGAGTCGCTGTGTTTCTTCCTCCCTCACCTCATTACTCTGTTGGCCGCCGCCGGCTGCACTCTGCTGCCAGCGGACTCATTTTCAGCCTTTAAAACGCAGCTCAGGGCTAATTCGCTCATATACACTTGTTTTTTTTCCCTGCTTCGTATTCAGATCATCACACGTTTACCCTCCTGGTTAACTTTCTTCATTTTTTATGATTCTAACGCTCCGCTGGTGGAGGGATTCTTAACTTTCTGAACCTCAGTCAGCCAAAGTTTCCTCATTTTCACCTCTTTCTGTTTGTTTAACCATTTTTCCCCTCATTTTTCTGTTTCTACTACAAATTTCTTCCTTTCTTCCTCTTCCTGCTCATTTAATGTTTTAATTTTTCTCTATATTTTCTCATCTATTATGTTTCATTTATTGAGCTTCATTTGATCTGTTTTTATCTTTGTCATTTTCTATCTTGAGATCATTTTATTCCACATTTTCACAGCAGAAACTTTAATTTTCTACTCATTTTTCATCTTTTTTCTCCACTATAACGAAATTTCACGACTTCTTCTTCCTCCTAATTTCGATCCACTTGTGTAAAATGTCACTTCTACCATTTTCTGTCACCGTTTTCATCAGATTTTCCCTTTTTTGCCCATTTTTTCTCCCCATTTATTTATTAAACCTTTCAAAATCTTAAATTTGAACTTTTTTATGTAATACTATGTATTGCACTTCCTTTCTATCAAAACTTTTAGAGGCTTTATGCTGATTTTTTCTTCTTTTTGTACTATGTGCAGCCAGAAATGTTCATTTTGTGTGTTTGTATGAATGTATATCAGTGGAAATCCAGTCTTTTACATGGAAACACGATTAAAAACAACAGATGCTGATGCAGTTTGTGCACCTCTGCATCCTTATTTGACTCTTTACCTACAAACAAGTTGACGCTTCAGTTTCAGGACACTAGATGTTGCGTTAAAGTTTCTCACCGCGGTACGGGTCGGGCTGGCTGAGGTCCGGTGAGGTGGCCGACTGAACCGGCAGCTGAGGCACCGACACCTGACCGGCCATGGAGTGTCCTCCTCCACGCAGACCGCCCACGCTGCCGCCGTCTTCTCTGTGAGAGCCCACCTGGACGGCACAAAGACCACAAAGAAGACGTCTTAACAGCAGGAAAACAAACAGATGCTCTGATTCGGAGACTCCTGAGTCCAGATGTGGCCTGAAGTCACTCTTACAGGTTCTTTTTTTGCTCTTTAATCTTCACTTCTCTGGAGGTTTGACGGTCAGAAAGTTGAATTATGACCACTGAGAACTTATCTGCACCTTGCAATGTCATTTGCACATCCAAGCACATTCTCATTTGCACATTCGCTCACTCTTGGATATTCTGTTGATTTTTGTCTATATTTTATATATTTTTAATCTTATTTGTCTGTATTTTATTAAATTTAATTTTTATCTTATGTTGCTTTGCTTTTTTATTTTAGTTTTATTTTACTTTGTGTTATTTTATTTTTATTCATTATATTTTATTTCATCTTATTTTATTTTACTTAATTTAACCTTATTTTATTTTATACTATCATATTTTGCTTTATTTTACTGTATTTTATTATATTTTATTTGTGTCATATGATCTGATTTGTATCTATTTTATTTTATGTTTTTAATTTATTTAAATTTAATTCAATCTTATTTTACCTTCACTTTATACCCTAATATTTTATGTTATTTTACTGTTTACCCTTTTATTGAATATCCTGTAACAACTTCATTTCCCCCCGTGGATTAATAAAGTCATCGAAGTCTGATCAGTTTTCTGCATCTAAGGTCAAAATTTGACTTTTGTCTGTTGCACTCAGTTCCACTGGTTCTTTACTGATGCACATTTTTAAAAACTTTCTAACAAATACTGAAAATGTACAGAAATAGAGTCAATAAATTCCCTAAAAACCTGAGCTTTGTAGTTTTTAGCAAACGTTACTCAAACAGAAGTAAATGGGGCTTTAATTAGGGACTACTTTCAGTGGCGGATTGATCCACGTTCAGGTCTCTGGAGAGTTTTTCTTTTTCACATTTGGTTTTCCTAATGGAGAAAATGAAGAAGAAAGGTTGAATTTCTTGTTTTAGCCAAGCAAATCTGACAGTTTGTTTAAGTAGAAAAGCAAAAATGGAGACAGGACAGATAATATTTTGTGTAGAGTCCAGTAAAAATGTAGAATTTAAGTGCTATAAGAGATTATTAAGGAAAGATTTGTTCCTTTAAGGGCCTGGAAATCACTTCTGTAGATGTATTAATGTTATGTTGTTTCTTTCTGAGAACATTTTACTGAACTTTACTCCTCATAATAGATTTTCCTTATGGAGAAAACGAAGAAGAAGGAAGGTCGACAGATGAATTATTTTTCTGACAAAAAAATGACAATTTATCTGAGTAGAAAAGCAAAAAAAGGAGGTGCAATTATTTACTATTTTGTACGAGTCCAGTAAAAGCACCACATTCCTGATAATACATATAGTACATAGTGCTTTTTACTGGACATTTATAAAATAATAAAGTCACTCCTCTGTCTTGTCTCCATTTTTACTTTTCTACTCAGAAAAATTGTCAGTTTTTCTTTGAAAAACAAGAAATTCATCAGTCGGCCTTCCTTCTTCTTTGTTTTCTCCACAAGAAAAAAACTAATAAAGCAGTAAAATGTTCATAGAAGGAAGGAAAGAAAGAACAGAACATCAATATTTCTACAAAAGTGGTTTCAAGGCCCTTTAAGGCATAAAAGTTTCCCTTAATCTCTTATTAGACTTAGATTCTACCTGTGAACATGCTTTCTTTCTTTCTTTCTTTCTTCTTTCATTCACTTTTTTCTTTCTTCCACCCATTTTCTATCCTTCATTCATTCTTTCTTTCCTTCCTTCATTTCCTTTTCTTTCTTTCCTTCCTTCTTTCTGTCTTCCTTCCTTCCTTCCTTCCTTCCTTCTTTCTGTCTTTCTTCCTTCCTTCTATCTTCCCTTCATTTCTTCCTTCCTTCCTTCCTTCCCTTCACTTCTTCCTTCCTTCCTTCTTTCCTTCCTTCCTGTCCTCCACATGTTGTAGTTCTCTCTCCGTCCTGGTGAGGGCGCCCTCTGCCTTCAGAACTCTGAACATCTCCATCTGTCTCCCTCCTTCAGTCCCATCGTTCCTCCTGAACTGTTTTTTCTTCCTTTCCTTCATGTTTTCTTTCCAGACTGTCTGTGCAGGTTCATCTCTGCATGTCTGACATGTATATTTACACTTTCTCTTCTTCTGCTTTATTTATTTTTTAAAAAATTTTTGGCACTCGTGTTGTTTTTCATGTGTGTGTTTTCGGGGAAAATACCGTACGAGTGTGTATGTGTGTGTGTGTTGTTGAATCCTATCCATCTGTCTACCAACACACACACACACACACACACACACACACACACACACACACACACACACACACACACACACACACACACACACACACACACAAGCGACAGCACAACAACTGACAATTATCTTAATGCCCATATGTTTAATTGTGGGATTTCTAATTCCCAGAGCACCGAGCAGCTTCCAGCAGGGACTCACTGTTTTGGCACGAGACGGGCTCTCTTTGTGTGTGTGTTGTTGTGTGTCTTTGTGTAGTTGTGTGTTGCTGTGTGTGTGGACGCCAGCTTTTCTTTCTCGTGGCATCCTGCGGTCATCTCCGTTTCCACCCTGAGCTTTGTTTTTACTTCAAGGACGGCTGATAAGATGCGAGTGGACATGGATGCTTAAAGTGGAAGAAGGAGGTTTTGGAGTCTTTCTGAGTCTTTAACAGCCTGGAAATCGGATTTAATTCATCCACAGAGACGTGTTTTCTCTTCTGGGGTGTATTTCCGCTGACCAATAAGCAGCTGGTGACGTTTCCATCCAGCTGATGTCATTTCCAGCTGCGATGCTTTGTCAAAAACACTGGATTATATCTGCTAAATCTCAACTTTTAGCTGCTCTTTATTTGTCCTTGTGGTGCAAAAAATGAATGTTAATTCCATTATATTGAGTTTTATCTATTGTCTGTTGTCTCCTGTCACCATTTAATCCAGTTTAGCAGCTCAAACAGTTACAGTTTTACTCATCATCATGCAGAAAAGTGGCAGAAAAACATGCAAAATATTGGTTTTAGTTTGGTCGTGCAAAAACCAAGCAGAACGGCAGAAATATGAATATGCAAAGGACTCTGCCATTTATACAAAATGGTACATGAATTTATTTTATTTACATACTTTTTCCATTAATTTCCAAGTTTAAATAAGCACCAACAATGCTGCTGTCACAATAAAGTTTCTCCTACTTTGTGGTTCCCAACAGGAACCGATTTTTTGGTAGAAATGCAGCAAAAGTGACTTTTTTGGACTTTTTAGGGAAAATGGGAGTCTGGAGTACCAATTAGCAATCAGCCAAAGAGATATACAGAGGTATTCAGAGGTTTTCTTTAAGAGTAAGCAAGAAGAAACTATGTTAAATTCAGGAAAAGATTATAAAAGAACAAAATATTTCAAACTCTGAACCTCAAAATCCTGCCAGCAGGTTTTAAAGATGTATTATCGTTGAAAAATCTACAAAAAATACATCATTTCTCAGAGTGAAAAACTGTAAAAACAGAAAAAATCATCAGGTTTTTAACTTTTCGACGGTCCTTGAGGCAGTTGTGTGGGACACGGAGTTCTGTCTGTAAAATTAACCAAAATGAACAAAAGCACTCTGTAAAAAACAAAAAATTCTGCACTTCTCATTGAAACTACGACACCTGGAGTGACTCATCTGCAACCAACAGTCTTGTAACAAAAATTGTGAGATTTTTCATCTTATTTGTGGGTTGTTTTCACACAGAGCAGATGTGTAGAAACAAATCAAAGAGCAAAATAAAGTTTAGTTTAGCAATAAATGGCTCAAAAATGAAAAAAATAAACTCAAAAATAAAACGTGTAGCATCTGAAGCCACCTTTTTAACAGTATGTGGGGAAATGTTGCACATATTGAAGATTTTTTCAATTTTTATAAAATAAATAGGCATTTCTGAGTTATTTCTACTTGTAGCAGCTGCTGTGCTGCTTTAATAGAGGTGCAGGAGTTTTTATTGTGCTGAAAAGTGAGTCAACAGTGAAGAAAAACAAAGAAAACTTGGACATTGGTGTAATTCTGACATAATCAGCACCGTTCTACATGAAAACTTAATGCACGGTTTAAGTTGACGTGTTTTCTTGCAGTCGAACTTGTATTCAAACGATTCGTCTCCGCTTTATGGACGTAACGTACGAAAACCACAGCATGGAGTCGTTTTAAAACGGAATCTGTCTGTCTGTCTGCTAATCCAGCTGAGGTCTTGCCCACCACATGCTAAACTCCCCTCTCACTCTACGCAAATATCACAAAATGTCGACCGGCTTGTCGCACACACGTGTGTTACTGTGCGTTTCAAACCTCCATCTATCCGTCCCAACGTCTGTCTGTCTGTCTGTCTGCTGGCCTTATTTATTATTTGCCTTTCTCGTCTTTTTCCTTTTCCGTCCTCTGCCTTTCATCACCGCCCAGATTCCCAAATGTAAAATGGCAGCAGAGAGGGAGCTGGAGAGGGCTGCGTACATTTTTAATGGACGCCTTTTATATTTTAACAAGCCTCCCTTCGTTTAGCTCCATGAGGAGACAGACGGAGGAGAAAAATATAAATAAATCACACAGACACCGGCGTTGGTGTGAATCCGAGGTGCAGCTTTCTGGTTTGAGGCTTCTGATTGGAGGACGGATCGACTTAATCATGCAGCCGGTGACACATTTACACCTTTTATCAACTGACAACGCAAGGAAGACAACTTTAGATTGATTCTTTTGTCAAAGTTTTGGGGTTTTGTTCTGATTTTTGTTAGATTTGCAATGAAAAATGTCCTTTTTTTGGCTGCTAGTCATCTGGAAATCAAACCCAGACAAGAAACAATTAATGGCTGCTGAATATTGTTCAGGTGCAACAAGCAAGACGAAAAACTCAGATGTCAGTTTGTCCTTGAATGCACCATCTTCATTTTCATGTCACAACAACCGACCAAACACAAAACTGCTTCAAAAACGTTGGCGGATTCAAAGTTCCTCCAAAACCTGAGAGATTCCAAACACCAGAAAAACCAAATTCATCTTTCTGAGCAAAATATGGAGCGTTTCTAAACTTTTTCCAGGATTATGTGATGATAAAAGTATAAAACCGAACAATTTGAATACAAATTCAAAACCAAAAGCTGCCTTAATGGAAGGAAATCACCGTGAGTGTTGCAATAAAAGTGTAGTTGAAGTTAAGCAAATAAAACATGCAACTAGAGCTGGTTATTGTTAGAAAATCTTCAATGCTGGTGTCAATACAACATCTGGTGTCTGCACAGGATATTAACTCAATTCAAGAGATGGAAAACGTTCAGAAGACCAACATGTTTTGCAAATGTTTCACCAGCAGCCACTGAAACCAGAAAGTTTGCGTAGAACATTGAATTGAAGAATTCCACCTAAAAAAAATGTACTTTAGCTCATCTAGAGTGAAAATATGATGCAGCAAATAGCGATTCAAGTCCATATGAAGCTAGGAAACTTCATCTTGCTTTGCATTGAATAAAGAACTATTTCTGCTGCTAGAACCATTATTTCTGCACAGGGAGGAGGTCGGGGTGGATGGACGGGTCAGTGTCATTGAGTTTTCTCTATTTAACCCAAAATTTGATCCCTGAACCCTACTTGACTAGCAGCTAGTGGTTGATGATGACAATACAAAGTAGGAAACTGAGGTTTTGCAGCATTTATTCCATGAGATTCCCTGCTTTCCAACAAAGTTTCTAAAAACTGCAGTGACAGAATTTTATGTATTTAGGCCAGCGAGTGTTATGAGACCGAGATTAGGAAAGCTTTAAATGAAGAAAAACGTTTTCTAAAGCTATGCAAATGATGTAAAACATTCATTCTTTTTTCATAATGGAAGAAACTCCAAAGGTTAGACTGTGAGTCTTACGTACTTTACGACAACTGATGATGGGAATTACTTTACAAATTAGTTTAAATGGTCACATTTTATCATCATTACGCACTAGTTCTATTGTTTATATGGTCATATTTACACCTTATTAGAGGATAAAGATGTATATAATTATAATTTGAATGTAATGTCAAAAAAACAGTCACAAAAAACGACTGAGACAAAGGAGAAGCTTCTCAGTAGGATGTGAGATCTTTTAAAATGTGTGTGAGTTCAGTGATTACAAAAGAAAATGAAGGAGAAGAGACAGACGGGAAATTCTGGGTCAAGAGACGACGCACAACAACACACAAAAACACACAAGAACAAACACACACTAACAGATTTGTCAGCCGGTTGTAAACAGTCGGGACAAGTCGGCTTCTGAGCTGCTGCAGCGACACGGAAAAAGAAACTATCAATTTACCAACTCTGGAAATTGTAATATTTCACCTCGTATTAGTTGGATTCCTGCAATTTCAGTTTGTCATTTTCAATTATTGTTGCAGAGAGGAATAAAAAAAAAAAAAAACCATCTATGAAAAAAGACATCAGGAGAGGAGAGAACATGAAGCAGGAAGTCCAGTTTGAAAACTCAGCATTAAAAAAAAAAAGACTCCACACTTCAGGATTCTAAAATTCTGGAGCTACGGCTTTAAACCTGATGAATGATGAAGGGAGCTGTGGGTTTGTGACTTTTAAATGAAGCTTCACCACAATAAAGTAAAATAAAATATGCAGCAAGACTCACGCTAACCATCTATTATGTTAAAAAAGGGGGGAAAAAGCAAAAAAAAGTAAAATTAAAAGTTTAAAATCGGCTGCCAGTTGTCTTAAAAACAGTTTTAGTAGTAACTTTAATGATGTGAAGCTGTTAAGTCTCCACAGACAGGGAGGAGGTCGGGGTGGATGGACGACTCAACAAAACATTGGACTTTAACACAAGATTGCTGTGTTGCTATAAAAAAAAAAAAAAAAAGTGCTTTAAAACAGTGAAATGCTGCGACATTAAAAAAAAACTAAAAAAACATGCAAAAAACTGCAAATATCTGTAAAATTATGCATTTTTTCTTTCTACAAAGAATGTAAAATACAGTCAAATATTGTTAAAACAAAGAAAAAACACTGATTATTATTTCATTTATTTGTGTATTGCAGTTTTGGCGTGCTATTTTTAAGGTTAACATGTAAATAAAATTTTAATTTCTGCGATTTTACTGGCTATTATGTGTAGTTTAACAAAAACTGGGAAAATATGTAAAATAAGAGTGAATTCTTTAAAAAAAACATTACAAAAACTTAATAACTTATAAAATGTTTGTATTTTACAGTGTGTGTACTTTAAATAATTAGTACTTTAGAAACAGTGGACACATTAAAAATTGTAAAAACAGACGAAAATGCAATATCTAAAAAATTCTTATTTTTTTCAGATTTAAATACAGTAAGAAAAAAATACGGATAATTATATATTTTTATTTTAGTTTTATTTTTTTAATATAGTTTTGGACTTTATTGGATGGGTTAAAATGCAAAAAGAAAAATCATGTGATTTTACTAGATATTATGTTTAATTTAACAAAACAAGAAAAAACATGTAAAACAACAGTAAATTGTTCAAAAAAATTACTGTTAAAAAGGTTGGCGTTTTGCAGTATACTGAATGATTAGTAAAGGTCAGGGTGTGATTTATTAACTTTTGTAGTGACACAGTTTTTTTTTTTTTTTTTTAAAAATCCTGAAATTCAGTTGTAACTTTTGGACTTTCTAAGGCGTCATCTTGAGACCACCATGAGAACTTTCATGTCATGACAAAAATCTTAAAAAGGTCATGAAATCTGACAATATAGCTGCTCGATTTTGGCAAACGATGGTCAAAAAGTGAGCAAAAATCTATAGAAATCCATATGTGGGGTGTGTGAATATTCAGAGCTAATCAGTTATAAATGTTCTGACATGAATGATGTGAAATGGAGACGCAAAATCTTTTAGAAAAGCTCTTGTACTTCCACCGTCTATGGATCTTATACTAACTCTTACAGTATCTTTATTAGAAAATTCTGTATGACAAGAAACCCAGTCAGTTCCAGCTCAGTGTTTATCTGCAGCCATGATTCTCTAATTGAACTGTAAATAAACCTGAACCGGGTTTCTGCACAACGTGGGCTCTGTACGACCGACAGAAAACACCTGCTGCAGCGACGTCAACACAAATACACTCAGTGTTTCTGGATCTACCGGGGGAAAAGCTCGGCAACGTTTTCCACTGTTTTTATTTCCACGTAATGAACGGAGTGAAGGACGACAGACTCCTCCGTCGTTTAAAATGTCGTTAAGAAATAAGAAATGAAACAGGAACATAGAAGGAGCACAAAGGGGAAGTATGTCATGTGGAAAAATGCTGTTAAGAGTCTAAAAATTAATCTGCATGGTCTGTTATTACGACAGCTTTGGCCCTTTGTACTTGAAATTTAAAATATATGAAAAGAAAAAACTGAAAAATAGGAATATTTCCATACATTTAGTTAGTTTATACAATGGGCCAACCTAACAAAACATAAAATAATGTTAATTTTTGTGTCTCATAGTCACATTTTCATGTTTAAATCTGGGTTTTTTCCATCTCAAACCTTCTACTCAACCATCTCTGATTTACTTGAAACTTCATTATCATAAACTATGACTATTTAAAATATTATCTGTGAAATTTTATCTTCATATATCAAACACTTTCCAAGATAAAACCATTTAAAAATCGCCAGTCAATCCACTTTCAGCAGGTTTTTTCTCACAGTGAAATTTGAGTCTTTTTGAACAATATCAGAGGAACTATTAAAGATAAAAACCTGAAATTTTCTCGTTTTTTTCTCATCATGTCATTTATTCAGAATCTGTAATGGACAAGTAGATCAAATAATCTCTGATTATAGGAGAGTTGAAGTATGGGAGAAAAAATGGTAGTTGTCATGAAAAA
This sequence comes from Amphiprion ocellaris, assembly GCF_022539595.1. NCBI lineage: Eukaryota > Metazoa > Chordata > Actinopteri > Pomacentridae > Amphiprion > Amphiprion ocellaris. The sequence continues at coordinate 30,340,873 of NC_072782.1, read as the reverse complement.
CACCATCTTTGAGCTCATTTTAACAAAATAAATTTAAACTAGAAGATCAACTAGTGATATTTTCTGAACCACATGTAGCTGCATGTCACAATAATACAAAACTAAACACGTAGAATACTTTAAATATGAGATATTTGGTCAAAACATGCAAAAAAAAGTTGTTCTCATTGAATTTTCACAACTTTTTACAAAAAAATATCCGTCAAATTGTAAGCTAGAATTTCACAAATGCCTTTAAAAATATTCATATTTTATCATTTCAAGTACATTTAAAACAGTCTTATTACCTATTGGTGGCTTATGTACATTTATCTAAAAATAATTTTGTCATCACAGTCCCGTACGAAGAGCTCATATTAGTGTATTTTCGCTGCTTCAACCTGAGACTCTAAACCATGTAGTATCAACCAATTATCAAGTTTATTTATCTAATTATCTCCATGAACAAGAGGCTGAACACAAACGTCCAACGATCACAACCTGTTTTCCCTCATAAATATTCATAACGACGCTTTGGAATAAACAACAGCATGAACGTATTTTTAATTCATTCCTTCAGGAACATATAAAAACAAACGTGCTTTTTCTCGATATTTCCGGTTGTTTCCTTTGCAGTCACCAGAAGTTGCAGGTCTGAGTTCATGCATGTGTTTATTAAATCACAGGATAATCATAAAAAACATGAACACATGAAGTAAAAGGGACCAAAACGCTGCCTGAACGCAGTGCAAGTGATAAAAACGTGTTGTTTTTATACCCATTTTCACTCTTTTTACGACAGATTACAGCCAAACAGAGCCGTACTGTAAAATAAAAGATGTTAATCTGCAGCTTTTACGGCTTTTTCAGGCTGATTTATGGAAGCTCTATTGTCTAAAACGTGGAGATCTGCCTCCGCCGTTCTTATTGAACAGATTTCCATCAGCTTACAGCAGCCAGCCGAGCATTAAAAGGCATTAGAGTGTGAGATTATGATCCATTTCACTCACTGCAACTCCGTTTAATGGAGAGACTTTTAGTTTCTGCAGTTAAAATAACCAGCATGACTTGAACACACCATCGAAGGCAGACGGCAGAACAGAAAACATGTTTAAAACCTTCCAGAATCTGGACGTTTTCTGTTTCAAATCAGCAAAAACGTGACGGTTTCTGAAGGTGAAGCTGGAAAACACACCTCCGCTGCTGGATTTATGTATTTTAATGTGATGTGTGCATATGTCTCTGCAACATACGTCCACCACCTGTTTTCTCAGAGCTATGACCTCAGCCTGAAGGCGTCTCTGCACACAAAACTACATGCAGCTGTGAAAGTATGCAGAGAAAGACGGAATTAAACGCAGGAACACGGAAACAGAAGCTGAATGGAAAAAATGTAGGAAAACGTGAAAACTGAGGGAAAATCAAAGTATATATATACAGAAAAAATGGGAATACATGGAAAAAATGAAGAAAATTTGAGAATGTAAGAAGCTAAAAGCAAAGAAAAATGGGAAAAGATGAGACAAAAAGCAAGAAAAGTGGAAGATTTTAAGAAAGAAAAAGAAAATCAGCAATGAAACGAATAATAAAAGAGAGACGGCGGATATAAAATATATAAACACATCACTCCTTCATCTGGCTCCATTATTTCTATTTTCCAGCCTCTTCCTGTCAAACTTCCTGTTTATGCAGAAAAAAACACACAAGACTCATGTGTCGCCAATTAAAATGTGTGAATTACAAAAATATAGTAATAGCCTTATATATTAACATATTAATGTAATGAGAAAACATTTAATTCTCATTTCTATCTCGTTTTTCAGGTACGATATTTCATTATCACATGTGATTTTACTTATTCCATCACTATAAATACTGTCTTATTTTAGCTACTTTTGCGTAGTTTGGACTTAGATCTTAATGTTTTTCTACTTTCTAGGGACTTAATTTCTTATGTTATGCAATATCTGGCACAAGTAAAAGTATATTTATTTGCAGATATAAACTTAAGGTTTTGCCAGTTTCACACCGAACTTTAACTGTTTTACCAACGAGATCTGCAAAATTAACGGATTCCAACAGATTAATTTAAGACACTGCAAGAAGAAGAAGGCTGCAAATTAATATTTATGCAAGATGTGGCTAATAAATAATGAGATGAATGCACTAGACACCATTTTAAATCAAGTTGAAATAAGTTTTGAGGAAAATCTGAGATGGTGGAGCAGAAATTTTTGAAAAGATTTTCATGATTTAAGGTGGAATGATTGCAAAAGACTGCAAAACATTAAAACTTACCACTATATTGCATTTCTTAAGGTCACAGCATGACAGACAGCAACATTAATTTTAATTATAGGCTCTTTATTAATGTGTCACACCCTAAAAAAAATGCATTTTACTCTAAAACACACACTGGTGTTGGTTAATTTTTCAAAATATGAACAAAAACAGGCTAATAAATGAAGCTAAAGTTGAATCAAATTGTGCATTTCATGATATTTTCCCTCCCAAAAGTCACTTTTATATCACATTCCTGCTCACATTAATAAAAAATAGCCTCCAGAGACACTTAAACCACCTTATAACTACAAGATCTGAAATTATGAGATAATACGTCATAATTAAGAGTTTTTTTCTCTTCTGTCAGTGTGATTCTGCAGAAAAAGTCCAGTACTGAGTGTTAAATATTTAAACTTCTGGCTTCATTTCCTCACAGTTGGGAGGTTTGTGATGTTAACCAGCTTTAATAAAGCCGCTGTGTTTCCACTTTTACAGTAATGAGGCTGTTTTTTTTTCTATCAGCCAATAATAAAAAACCTGAATAAACACATAAACACCAATAAAAACCCTGTCGCGTTTATATTTCTAAGTTTTAAAGAGCTCCTAAGTAAACTCTGTCCTTCAGCACTCATCCTTCACGTCATTTTATTCTCTTTTTCCACTTGTAAAAACAAACCCGTATTTGGACTAATTTCCAGGTTTAAACCAAAATATTAACCTTAACGAGAAGCAAACTCTGAAAGTTTTCTTTGGCTGAACTTTGCTTAATCGAGCGAATCGCCCTAATGTTGTATCTGGGGACATTTAGAGGCATGAAGTTAGGAGGTATTTATCTTTAATTTTAGTCAGTTTAGTGCAAATTTGGGATTAAATCATGAATCCAGACTCATTGTTCCCCTTTTGTAGAGCTCAAACTTGCAAAAGTTGCTTCTGGAATGTAAAAAATGACAGTTTATGGTTCATAAAGCTCACAGAAGAGTAAAAATTCATATTAATGTTAAGGATTTCATTCAGTTTTATGATATAAACCCATAGTTTTAGCTGTTATCTGCAGTGTCATGTTTAAGTCCCTCCAGAAATGTTTTACGAAACTAATAAAATTAAGCAAAATTGTAAAAAAAAAAAAAAAAAAACAAAACAAAAAAAAAAACCCTCTCAAACTATGATTTCATTCATAAAAGTGTTGCAGATACCTGCGGGGAAAAAACTGACAATGTCTTAGATATATGTTAAGTTTCTGAAAATGTATTTCCTTCCTTTATTTACTCTACTTTCTTATATTAAATCTGCATTAATTTTTATTTTTCTGCACTGAACAAAAAGCTGGAAACCACAGCTGGAGGGGAAATGAAAGCAGCCTTCAAAATAAAAGCTTTAAGAGGCTAAAGCGCTCCATAAATCTGTTAGTTCTAAGAGATGAAAGTTGCACGATTGTTGATTTGTTTTCATCAACTTTTTGAGACTAAATTAAAAAACATTTAGGATTAATAAATGTATATTTTGTTGAACATATTTTGTGGAACGTTGCTTCAGATTAAGCAGGTTTTCACTAAAAAACAGGACGGACAGCTGGACGGACGACAAGCGTGAGAAGAAGATAATCTCTGTGGGAACACACACACACACACACACACACACACACACACACACACACACACACACACACACACACACACACACACACACACACACACACAGGTGCTGTCCATTTAGAAAACAACACTTCAAAGTAAATACTTTAACAAAGAACAGACTGAAAAACACAACAGCTGCTGCAGACACAACACAGTCACACAATAACACAATACAGTACACTGTAGTACAGTACATTACATTACACGATAATACTATACATTGCAGTACATCACAGCCAGCGCCCCCTACAGGCTGCTGTTCTCATTACAACCCTAATCTAACACTGATGGATCAAACACAGCGTCCATCACTTCTATCAGAAACACGCAGTAACACCAAGTTCATAGTTGAAATGAGAGAAAACAGTAAAACTGAGCCACCAGACCAACAGTCTCCACAAAATGACACTCCTGTACAACGTAACTGAACTATCAAAGACATCTAGGAGGGAACGTCATTCTGTTTGGACATGACGAGTTTGAGCTTCACAATAAATGAGACAGTCTCAGAATGAGGTCTTCTGTTGTTTACTTTTGGTTTTTACTCACCTTGTGGTTCGGCTTTGGCACGAAAACTACATGGTTTGGTTTAGAAAAAATATCACACGTACATGTTAGAAGCTTGGCTAAAGTTCGGCACCAAAACTACTGGGTTAGTGTTTGGAAAAATATCATGGTTTAGGTTAAAACATGAAAGGAGGCCATTTTGAAAAAACAACAAGTCTGCATTTAAGTCAGGACGCCTGGTTGGTAACTTTCATCCAGAAGACCAAAGTTTGATCCGGTGATGGACGAGAAACCATCGGAAATAAGTTTAATTTCACTTTTTACTATATGTCTGGTTCAGTTTTCATACAAAAACTACACTGGGCTTAGGAAATGGAAGACATTTTTACATGTAAGAAGCTTAGTTAAGGTTCGACACCAAAACTACTTGGCTAGAGCTTGGAAAAATATCATGTTTTAGGTAAAAATATGACTCTCATACTGTATATTTGAAGATTTTTCTGGGTTACCATCTAATATACAATTGCTTGGCTGAAAAGGAGCTATGCTGAAGCATTAAAATAGAAAAATATGTTGATTAGAAAAGTGTTTGTGATACGTTACAAACAAATGGAATCCGGCAAAATGTAACCGAGGATGCAGTTTAATTGTATAGGAATGTAATTTGTAGAGACTCAGTTGTAGCTGCAATTTATTAGAAGTTCCACATACACTACCATCCAGAAGTTTTAGGTCATTTAGAAATGTCTTTATTGTTAGACATTGTTCATGTGGTAAATGACTATTGTAGCTGGAAACAGCTGATTTTTAATGGAATATCTCCATAGAGGTACAGAGGAACATTTCCAGCAACCATCACTCCTGTGTTCTAATGCTACATTGTGTTAGCTAATGGTGTTGAAAGGCTCATTGATGATTAGAAAACCCTTGTGCAGTTATGTTAGCACATGGATAAAAGTAGGAGTTTCATGGAAAACATGGAATTGTCTGGTTGACCCCAAACTTTTGAACGGTAGTGTACACAGAGTAAGACTGAGTTTCTACATTTGCCTAATCATCACCATGATGGTTGAGTATCATCTCTGAAGTCTGACCTATCTGGTTCCTTTAAGCCACAGAGCTCCACAAGATTCGACCAATAACTCCAGACTTTTAGCCTTAATGCGTCAGGTTCTAATGCACTTTGAAGCCTTGATGTTGCCTGAATCCTGGAGGATGGAAACGCTCCAAAAATGTCATTACTGTCAATGGACCAAACTCCAGTCAGAAAGCTGCTAATTTAAGTCCGCAACACCAAAACAAGGCAGGTCTGGCCGGACATGTGGAGGCATCTGGATGCGTTTACGCTGCATTTCACAATGTCGCCTCCTACATCTCCTTATGTCACACAGCTGTTTGCTTCTTTATGGTTGTTGTTTGAAGTTGACTAAAAAAGCCTGGAATATGGAAAACATTACTGCTGTGTCATTTTTTCAATTTAAAACGCTCCACTCCACGTTTTTTCAGCTTTTTGTAGCTCGCAATTCACTTAACGGTCAAGATGCTCTCGTTTTCCAAGTGATTGAATTGGAAGAATTAAGCGGGGGGTTCTTTTGTTTGTGTGTGACTTCAGTTTTTCTTCATTTCTGGTTCGGATGAGGCACAAAAAGTATGATAGGTTTAGGAAAAGATTGTGCATTGTTGGACAATTTTACATGTTAGAAGCTTGGTGAAGGCTTGTCACCAAAATAACCTAGTTAGAGACTGGAAATTTGTTTTATTTGTGTCCAAAACCTAGTAAAACACTGGAGTTTATTTGGCCTCAGTCCTGCTGCCACTAAAAGCTCAAAGCAAATAGTTCCCAACAAATGAACAGTTTCTGTTTGAGGGATATTTGCTAAAAGATTTGGCAGAATATGGTGGAATAATTGGTGAAAATTACCAATATAGTTCAATTTCAAGGTTAATTTCAATCCTTTTTCTCAAGACGAACTATCCCGTAAAGCACCACTTTCCTCTGATTATCTTTTAAGCTAACCAGCATTTGATTTTCAAGCCCTTTAAAGCTCCATAACAAAGAATCATTGCTGTATTTCCTTAGTTGCATCAGATCAGGATCTAAAATCTTAATCCTGTAGAATTTTATCAGTATTTTACGATTATTTCTGGACTTGCTGGTGCATGTTTCATCTCCAGAACTCTTCTTCTTAGCATCAGAACAGTACTTACCATGAGGGAGTGTCTGTTGGCCGATAGCAGTCCTGTCCCGTAGCCGCTACCCAGAGCTCCCATGGCACCGTTGTGCGTATGTGCCGCCCCGATGATGCTGTGCATGTCGCCATGGCCACCGCTCATTCCCGTCGACTGTCCCACCGCGTGGCTCCGCAGTACGTGGATGGCATCGTCCAGACGCTCCAGTCGGTCCTCAATACGACTTTGCTGCAAAGGCAAAAAACAGCAACATGACAAACCTAATAAATGTTCCAAAACCAAAGCAGCTCTGATGGTTGTTGATGGTATCCAACCCTGTTTCTGCAAAATTACATTCCTATTCAATTAAATTGCATTCTTAAATAGGTTTGGGAGAATTTTGATGTGAAATAAACAGGATTAAACTTGCAACATGGTAGGAAAGGCAGCTAGTTTGAAGTTTACATGAAAGTCAGGATGGCTGGTTGGTGACTCTTACCCATAATACTAAAGTTTGTATCCCTTGATGGACGAGAGACCATCGGAAATAGGTGTTTGTCATTGTTTAATTTCAGTTTTTCTTCATTTTTGGTTAAATTTAGCCACAAAAACCATAGTAGATTTAGAAACATGTCCTTGTTTGTTGGACACTTTCACATGTTAGAAGCTTGGTTAAGGTTTGTTACCAAAATAACTTAGAGTTTGGAAGTTTGTTCTGTTTGTTGGTTAAAAAAACGTATACTGGTTGAAAATAACTCAAAGAATCTGGACACCAGTGTCGATATATGGTTAGATGTGTGTTTCTGCGACCTACTTTCCACAAAATTACATTCCTATACAACCAAAGTGCATTTCTAATTACATTTTGAAGAATTTGGTTTTGAAATAAACATAACTTGGGAGCTGTGATGTGCTGGGAAAGGCAGCCAGTTTAAATCAGGAGGGTTGGTTTCTGACTTTTACCAAGAAGACCAAGTTTGTATCCCTTGATGGATGAGAGACCATCGTAAACAGGCTCAATTTCAGTTTATACTCCACTTCTGGTTCAGTTTTCGAACAAAAACTACAGTAGGTCTCGGAAAAGATCACATCCTGCTTGACATTGTTACATATTTGAAGCTTGGTTAAGGTTTGGCACCAAAATTACTCACTAAAAGTCTGGGAAAATGTCCTGGTTTGGAGTAAAATGCGACTTGGAAGTTACAAATGTGTGGACTAGTTTTTCAGTGTCACTCTCTGACAGAAGGTTGGTTTTGAAATAAACATAATTTGTGACGTGTGATATAGTGAGAAGAAGACCACTCTGAAAAAGCAGCAAGTCTACATTTAGTCAGGATGTCTGGTTGGTAACTGTCATCCAGAAGACCAAAGTTTGCATCCAGTGATGGATGAGAGACCACTGGAAAAAAGTTTAATTTCAGTTTTTACTCCATGTCTGGTTCAGTTTTTGCACAAAAGCTACAATGGGCTTAGGAAAAGGAAGACACTCTTACATGTTAGTAGCTTGGTTAAGGTTCGACACAAAGGTTACTTCATCAGAGTTTGGAAAAACATCATAACTTAGGTTAAAATGTGACTCTTGTACTATATATTTGAAATTTTTTCCGGGTTACCATCTAATATACAATTGGTGTGCTGGAAAAAAGCAACACTGAAGCAGTAAAATACAAAAACACATTGATTAGAAACTTGTGATGTGTTACAAACAAATGGAATCCATCAAATCATAATCAAAAATGCAGTTTAATTGTGTAGGAATGTAATTTGTGGAGACTCAGTTGAAGCTCCAATTTATTAGAAGTTCCAGCTAGATCCCACAGAGTAAGACTGAGCTTACAACACAGGGTGAGCAATGTTCTACATTTGCCTAATCGTCAGCATAATGGTGGAGTATCGTCTCAGAAGTCTGATCTATCTGGTTCCTCTGAGCCACAGAGCTCCACTGTTGTCCAAAACCTATTAAAAACACATCAGTGAGCTTCACTGGTGCACCGGGTGACATGCTCATTATTACCACCAACACAAACACTGTAGTTTATTTGGACTCAGTCCTGCTGCCAATAGTTCCCAACAAATGTATAGTTTCTGTTTGAGAGATATTTGCTAAAAGACACAGCATTACGATACTTTTTCAGTCTGAACCAGCAGGTGTAAGAAAATCAGAGAAGTTATTTTATCTTGTATGCCTATGTATATTATAAATACACTGTCTCTGTGGACTTATCATGTTCTAATTTCTACCTGTTTGAACGCTGTTAATTGGAGTCATTGATTCAACTATGAATTCTTACCAAAGAGTGCTTAAAGCTGTTGAAGTTGAACCAGAAATAGACCTTTTAATGGGATCAAAACCTCAGCAGACTAGTAAAATACACCAAGGACTGGCTCCAAAAGAAGAAATGGAAGGTTATGGAGTGGATGTGCCAAAATCCAAGAAGAAGAAAACCCTTAAACATCTTTCAGTTGAAGGAATTTTGCAGGAATAGCAGTAAAACTTTTAGCCAGCTGAATGCGGAGATGGTGGGCAATTGTGCAAACCCAACAGGAAGTTATTTCCACTAAAGGGGGCCACATTAGCAGGTAACACCAATGTTGTACATACTTTTTAAGTATATTACCTTTATCTGTTGGCACTTCATCAAAGAAGATCAAATATTTGCTTGTCAGAAATATCCACTTATGGTTGGAACACCATTTAAACCGTTTTGTGTTTGACTGTCTTTTAATTCAAAAGTAAAGCAAGTGAAAGAAGGAAAATCTGCATGCAAATTGAGCTCTTTAGTTTTCAGTTCACCCAAATCAAAGTAAACCTCTGGTGAGTCTCTGCAAAGATGCTTTTGGCTTTATTTACGGTATCACATCTGTTAGGATGTAGTCTGTACTGCAGACCCAACGGAACATGTCAATTAAATACCCGTTTTTTAGGAACACTGTTTTAGTAACTCCACATCGTTGTTTCTAAAAGTTTTAAACTGTGGGAAAGCAGCATAAACAAACGTATACATCTCTGAAGTGCTTTGATGACAGTGTAGGAGATCTCAGACGTCGGCTAACAAAAATAAAAAGTTTTCTGCGAGTGGGAAGATGTGGGTTTTGGATGAATAAACCACATAGATAACAGTATCTGTATCTGCTTACCAGAGAGTGCAATGGAGCCTCGTAGTTTGGCGATGACGCTCCCTGACCGCCATTCCTCGACCAGACGGCCGAACTGGCAGCTAGAAAGGAGAGGACAAAGAAATATCATCATGAGACGACACTTTGAACAATAAAAGGTCAGATGCAAGTGGGTTGTGTTTATTAAACTTTTATTTGTGTTCCCTGATAAAGGAACCCGAAGCCTCCTCCAGCCTCCGGACTGCAGTCCCAGCGAGCATCCAGAAAATGACTGGATGTCTGCATGTAGATTAGAGGCGAGGCAACCCCCCCCCCCCCCCCCAAAAGAATAAAAAAACTCGTCTGCTTTTATAAAGAAAGAAGCCACTCGACGTCAAGACAAAACGTCTTCACACACAAGGAGACTCTCATCGCATCCACTCGTGGTGCTCAGACATAATAGGCGGCGAGACGAGGAAGGGGGAAGACAAAAACAAACCAACTCATATCTCGTAGCAAAAATGCTAATATCAGCCTTTTGTTTTTGAGAAGGTACAAGTGGTTGATTAGCATTGGGCCCTCAGCAGAATAAACAAGCTTTGTGTCCCTGTTTGTCTCTGCTTTTGTGCCGGTCGTCGCTCTGAAGAGTCGCACCTGAATCAACAGGTCTCATTAGCTGGTAGCGAGAAGAGACGGCGACCTGACAGCATTTACATTAATATAAGGCTGTGAGATGATGGGCAGCTGTATGGAGGCCTTTTAAACTGATTTCAGGTGGGAAACAGTCACTACTCTAAGGATGGACAAGTCGTAGCTTGCGAGCTAACCGCTAAAATGTGAGCCAGTTCACACTAGTCAGCCAGTTAGAACTATTTTGTGGGTCTTCAAGTTTGTCAGACATGTACTGTAAGAGAGATAAAAGCTCCTAAAGCTTGTGGAGTTGCTAACTGCCAGCTAGTTTGTTAACCTTGTTTGCTGATAAGACAGTAAGTTCATCAAGTTTGGTCAAAAGTTGTATTTTTACCACAGTCTCCTGTCTTAAAACTGTTTGAACAGCTCCACAGCAGATGAATGTATTGCATACTATGTGAGAAACGGTTTAAATAAAAGTGGAAGGTGACACTTGGCTAATGAGCTATGATCTTGTTCTCCATTTTTCTGCTTTCAAAAGCCTGGTTGTACCAAAATACAGCTATCTACTGCCGCTAATGTCTACAAGAACGTCCCTGTAATTGACAACTTCAGTCATTTTGTCTCCATTGCAATTCACAATCCAATCAAGTACACCAAAAACGGAGTAGTTGTTAAACAGCTGTAGCTGACGAGCTAACTGCTGTCATGTTAGCCAGCTCAGGTGAGTTAGCCATAACACCTGTCAGAACTATTCTATCGTTTCTTGCATTCTACTATTTGTATTCTACCAATAGTTGTTAATGGATGTAATTTCTGTTCTATGAGCACACAACAAATAGAACAACAAAAGTTTGTTACGTTAGCCTTTATGGTGAGTTCTACATTGCTGATAGCGATGCAGGAGATGAGAAGACCACGACTAAACGAGACATCGAGATCTCAGAAAAACGGTGCTGGTGTCCTTTCCGAGTTTAACCAGTCTGCACTGTGTCTTCCTTGAGGTAACTAATCATTGCGGAGACCTGCGCCAACAGTTTTTCAGGGCCACTTAGAAGTACTTATATTGTAGTAGGTACTTCAGGGATTGTCCTTGCGGTAGGAACATGCACAAAGGTTCACTAGCCCTATAATGGCCCTAAGTTTCGGAGGATTTCCGGAGAATTTAAAACTTCCAACCGTGTTTTCTAGAAGCAACTACTGCGATTATGTTTCTTATAATGGCAAATGATTACCCTTACGAACATTAATTGGCTTTAAATGAATAGGAGGCCATCACTGCACTTTCATTTGTACCGGGACATATAAATACCATATACAGCATTATACACTACCATTCAAAAGTTTGGGGTCACTTAGAAATGTCCTTATTGTTTTTTTTTTTTTTTTTTTTTTTTTTTATAAAAAGCATTTTTTTTTCAATGAACATTAAATTAATCAGAAATAACCGTTGATGTGGTAAATGACTGTTCTAGCTGGAAACAGCTGATTTTTAATGGAATATCTCCATAGGGGTACAGAGGAACATTTCCAGCAACCATCACTCCTGTGTTCTAATGCTACATTGTGTTAGCTAATGGTGTTGGAAGGCTAATTGATAATTAGAAAAGCCTTGTGCAATTATGTTAGCACATGAATAAAAGTGTGAGTTTTCATGGAAAACATGAAATGGTCTGGGAGACTCCAAACTTTTGAACAGTATTGTAATTACATTTATTTTAAAAAAAAGTGTTGGAATAAATAGTGACCATGTTTGTTTGAAACCACATGCAGCAACTAAACCAGCTGAGCAGTTATGTTCATGTATGATGGTTGGGTTATAATCCTGTTTAACCTGCCCAGACAGGTGAATCTTCCTCCTCTTTTTTCTTATCTCTCTATCCTCTCGCTATCCTTCTGCCCTCATCGCTGATCTCTTCCTTGTAACTCTGATCTCATCTCATTAGCACCACGCTTCTCTTTTCCATTGTCTTCCCATTTTGTCTCGCAGTCTTTTCTCTCCCCCTCTCCTTTTATTCATATTACATGCTCATTTCCATATGCTAATTAATGAATAATCACCTGGGTACATTCATGTGCAAATACAAATATATGTATTAAACGACGGGGTAAATTAATCCGAGTCCAACGCTGTAAAACACCCTCGCAGAATTAGCCTTGAATATCAATTTGCATGTAGTTTGCTCTAATAGGCTTCATTTCTAATTTGTAAAAAGTGGAGTAACTCTGACACAATGATAAACACCAATTATGGTTTCGCAGGCAATATCCCAGGCAGCCGTAATGACGAGGAGGAGGAGGAGGGCTGGTGTTTGCAGAGCCGGTAGGTTCGGGAACGATTTGTCGGAGTGGTGCTCGTAATTAAAGCTATCAGTCACGAGGCGCGGCGGAGAAAATATCAAACGGTGTGCGTAGCGGCGACAATTAGAGACAAATTCGACACAACTATTATTAGGAAAAGTCATTTTTCACTTTAAGGAGCGGCCGGAGTTTACAGCATCCGCCGAGAGGAGGAGTAATTGGTGGGAATACGAGGAGGAGACGGGGAGTAGAGGGGAGATTAATGCCTTCTTATGGCTTTTCTTTTACACCGAGAGAATGCACGTTTGATAAATAATCAGAATTTACCTTAAATGGTTAAATAAAATGCACAGTTTTAATTAAATATATTGGTTTAAATAACTGTTGGAATCATTTAACTCCAGTATTCTTCTTCCCAGAGCTGCATTTAAGGTCTCAGGTCAAATGAAAAGGGTTCAAATGAAGTCAAAAGTCATCAGAAACAAGTTGGAGTCGAGTCTTTCATCTAGAAAAGTCCAAGTCGAGTGTCATATTTGAAAAATATTTAGCTCAAGTTGAGCTCAGGACATCTAAAACTTGTCGGAGTCAGACGTCAATATGGTGTTTTTTATTACAAAAGTCAAATCAAGCTGCAAATTAAGTCTAATGTGACTTGAGGAAGGTCCAAGTAAAGCTACAGACCCTTTAATAAAGTATTGAGTCAAGTCTCAAGTCAACTCAGACAAGTTATTTTGGTTCAAGTCGAAAAAAGTTCAGTCTAATGCTGAAATGATCAAGTCGAAAATCATTTTAGACAGTTTAAGTCGTCTTAAAGACATTTAAATAATCAGTCTTCTTTTGTAAATGGCTGAGTCAAGTCAAGTTGCAAATGAAGTCGAATGTGAGTTGAGAAACGTCCAAATAAAGTTACAGATCATTTAATAAAGAGTCGAGTCCCAAGTCATCTCAGATGAGTTATTTTAGTTCAAGTCGAAAAATAGTTGAATTTAATGCTCATATCATCAATCGAAAGTTGTTTTGGACAGTTTAAGTCGTGTTAAAGATGAACTAAATATTCTGTCTTTATTTAAATGGTCAAGTCACAAGTCATTTGAAACAAGTTCAGTTTGAAGTAAAAACCAAGTCATGAGTGATTTTAGTTCAAGTTAACATTCAAAAGATTTGAAAAAAAGTTGGTCATCAAGTTAACAAGTTAAGGTATTTTAGATGAGGTTAGCTCATGTAAAAGAAGTTTTATCCCTTTTAGGGAAAGTTGAGTCAAGTAAAGTTGCGAGTCATTTGAGACAAGTCAAATCTCACGTGACTTGGAGAAAGTTCATTCTTAACTCATTTGAAATTGGTCGAAGTCAATTCAAAGGTTGTTTTAGATTAGTTAAGAGTCCTTCTGGGCAAATTAAAACAAAGTCTCAGGTCATTCAAAATGAGTTTAAGTCAAGTCTCTAGTCATTTAAAGCAATGTCATGAAGGGCTCCACATCTTTTAAGTCAAGTTCAAGTCTCAAGTCATTCAAAACAAGGTCAGGTAGAGTCTCAGGTCTTTTAAAACATGTTCAAGTCGAGTTTCAGGTCATTTACATCAGCTTTATGTTAGGTCCCAAGTTCTTCAAAACAAGGTCAGGTAGAGTCTCAGATCTTTCAAAACAGGTTCAAGTCAAGTGTCAAGTCATTCCACACAAGTTCAGTTACAGTCAGAAGTCATCTTAGTCAAGTTTAAGTCAAGTCTCAAGTCTTTCAGAACAAGTCAAATCTCAAGTCATTTGAGACAAGACCAAGTCAAATATCAGGTCATTCAAAACAAGGTCATGTAGAGTTGCAGGTCTTTTAAAGCAAGTTCAAGTCAAGTCTGAAGGCATTTGAAACAATGTCATGTATAGTCTCAGGTCATTTAAAACAGGTTCGAATTGAGTCTCTGGTCCATAAAAACAAGTTCAAGTCAAGTCTCAGGTCATTTCAGTCAAGTCCAAGTCTCAAGTCATTCAGACCAATGTATTTTATAGTCATGGGACCTTTACGACAAGTTCACGTCATCTTATCAAAGACCAAGTCAAGTCAAATCCTCATTCCTTTGATTTATTCACGTCTGTCTCTCGTCCGAGTCTTTAGTCAGCTCTGCTCCTTCTTTAATGTTGCTTTAGTGATGAAGCAGCTCTTTGTGTTCTGATTGGACGTTGCCGTTACCTGTTAGGGAAGGTGGGGAGCCGACTGGGGTGGAGGGATTGGACGAGAAGCTGTTGTTCGTGTGGTCTGGAGAGTAGATCTGGAAACGAAACAGAAGCAGAGTCAGGACGACAAAGACACGACAGCTTTAATAGGACTTGACTAGAGTGCGGTGAAGATAAAATGCGAGCTGTAGTTACCGATGCGAGTGCTTTCCCTAAGGCGTCTCCTGTCTGAGAGCTGCTGGCTGCTCCGCTCTGCGCTCGGTTAGCTGCAACACACACACAGGGGAAAAAGAAAGGATGGATTCTGGTAAATAAGGATGTTCTTAACTACATATTTAATTATTCAGCGCATCCGTTCCACACTTAAACCGGCAAAACATGTTCATTAGAACTGGAAATTACACCTCCAGTTTGGAGAGCCAGAAAAATGAGGCTCTTCTGCTCTCCAGGATTAATTTGTCTTCTTTGCTGTTTGGTTTTTAGGCTTTTATTTGCTCTTTCTTGGTTCACTCCAATGACTTTAGTATATTTAATGAAGCAATGGATGGTTTTTCCTTCATACTATGAATATTTCCGAGTTAAGAACCCTAAAATTGACTTTTTCCAGTATTTTTGAGCCTCATATGATGAAATTTTCAGGACTGGAAAACACACTTGATCTCTGTTAAAACCTACAACCAAATTAATTCATAATAACATATAACATTTTTCTATACATAACTTTGAGCCTCAGTGTCATGGGATACATAACAGCTTCAACAGAAAAACTGCACCGGTTTGTTGTCTGTGATGCACTGTGATTGATGCGTTTATCTGTTTTCTGATACTGTACTGGAGAAAACTTTATAAAGTGCATTTTGGGTAAACTTTCAGCATATAAAAGGCCTCATTTTTACCTACATTTTAATACCAGGGTCATTTTCAAGCTTAGATTCCTTTTGTGACTGAATAATCTTGTCATATAATCAGATTTCAGTCAAAAATGGTCTGATTCGCAGGGAACTTTTTTCAGTTTGGTTGATTTTATACTGAATAACCCTCTAAAACACGAAAAATAGGATTAGAAGCTTTTTCAATCCATGTGCGGGCACTAACTGGACAGTAACTTTATCCTACTTACTTTGAGTAATGAAAGTCTCAAGAAAGTCTGGAGATATTTAAAGAATCCTGCTTGCTTGAGAGGTTCCTGGAGGAACCTGAATAAAATTGGTTCCTAGAGGACTGTTAATTTTACATTGAAATGTAGAACTAAGTGACACTTTACACTTGCATTTAAACTTTAAACTCTTTTGAACAGTGTTGGCAACATTACCTACTAAATCCAGGTTTTAGAGGCTGGCATATTGTACCGTTCGACAACTTTAGATCTTTTCTGACTTTAAGCACTAATTCCAACGTCCTTTAAGTGAGAAAAGAAAGAACATGTACAATATTGTCTCGATCTTTTTGTGATGTTTGGGGGTAACAATGATTTTAATAGAACCCTGAGCCCCCAAAGGACTTTTTCAGGGGTTCATTGAGTAACCTGTGCTGCATTAGAATCTCAAGAAGCCATTTTGAACTAAAAGGGCTCCTCAACAGTGGCAATGGTGAGGATCTAAAAAGGTTCCTCAAAGTTCTTCTTTAAAGTTTTTTCTTATGTTTGTGAGGAACAGTGAGTTGAATGGAACCTTTGACCTACAAAATGCATCTTTAAAGACCTTCTGTGGGGTTCCTCTGCTGTATTGGTTCCTCAAGGAACAAAGAATTGCCCACAATACTGTTTATTTTCTTAATTTTTTTCCCTCATGTTTGGCTGTAATACTGAGTTCAATGGAACCCTAAACCCCAAAAAATGGTTCTTCATAGACTTTTTTCAGGGGCTCCTTGAGTAAAGTCTGCTATATTGGTTTATCAGGGAGCCCCAAAAGGTTCCTCCATAGAGGCAAAGGTGAGGAACATTAATTACCTAAATGTAAAAAGAGGGAACATCTACAATATTGTTTACATGTTTTTGTGATGTCTTGTGGAAATAGTGAGTTTAATGGAACTCTGTACCCCATAAAGTGGTTCTTTCAAGACCTTTTTGAGGGGTTCCCTGAGTAACCTCTGTTGCATTAGTTCCTCAAGGAGCCATTTTGAACTAAAATACCCCTCCACAGTGGCAAAGGTGAGGGACTCTAAAAGCAACCCTACGGTCTCTGATTACCTAAATTTGGAAAAAAAGGATCATCTATAATCCTGTTTTATATGTTTGGGCGTAATAATGAATTAAATGGAACCGTAAATGTTTCTTTGAAGACATTTTTGAAGGGTTCCTTGATTAATCTCTGCTGCATTGGTTTCTTAAGGACCCTCAAAACATTCTTCAAAAGTAAAAGAGTGTGGAAACCTGTGTGAAGATGCCACAAACTGCTTCTTTCAAGACCATTTTGAGGGGTTCCTTTGCTGTATTGGTTCCTCATTTAGCCATTTTGAACTCAAAAAGGTTCCTCCACAGTGGCGTTGTTGAAGAACCCCAAAAGGTTCCTATTGGTTCCTGTACTTCTAAGGGTTTGAAGACCTATTTGTCCAGATATGTGCAGCTTTTTCGATGAACAGCTAAGCAGTGAGAAAATGCTAATATAAAAGCTCCGTCCTCAGTTCTGTTACATTAAAGGTCAACACTGTCGAGGCGGTTTCCGATTGAAACAAATTCTATTGAAGTTGAACTCTTTGTTGAAGCTCTTTGGGGGGTTTTTCGTTGGTTTTTGTGTTTCCAAATGGTGGCACGACCGGACGCTCCCTCAAATAATGTGACAAGAACCAGAAGCCGGCTTCCAATAGGAACCGACATCAACATCTCGTCGCATTGTAAGGCTCTGACAGCATGTGTTTGTGTGGACTTTAAATACAACCAAATCTGTTTCACACACTTTAGAGAGCCGCCGAGGCCAGAAGAGGAAGGAAGTGACCTCACAGGACCAGATGAGCGCCCACACACAAACACACAAAACACACACACACACACACACACACACAAAAACACACACTCTGACATGCTCACAGCTCATCTCTCCTGATAGCAGATCCCAGATGGAAAGTTTACGCTTGCGCAGACACACAAAAAAAACAGCACACACATATCCTTTCACGGCAAATGAATCCATTACAGAGATTGGCAGACTCGACTTCTTTAAGCTGCTAGAAAGACGGCAGACAGACAGACAGGTAGACGGACGGACGGATGGGAGGCAGCTTATGTTTTGGGGTTAAAGCCTCACGTCTCACTCCTGCCACACCACTGGCCTAGTAAACCATCCAAGGGATTACTGCTGCGTGCATGGATCCTCTGCTCAATGCATAATTTAGAACATATGCAGGAGAAAATCTTTCTCATAAATGAGAGCTTATAGCCACAAAGGAGGAGCGGAGGATGACACTGATTTTTTATTTTCTATTTAATTTTTGTCATCCATCACTTCTTCAAAAGAGGAAATAAAATCTAATTTATGAATCAAATTATTGTGAAATCGGTTTTCAGTTTTTGGCCATTTGACGTCCAGTTGTTGGGAACCAGCTTCGTTCCTCTTGCTAATCGTTCACAGCGCTGTTTTTGCTGCGAGAAACATGAGTAATAAAACCACTTTAATGGTGTAAAAAATGTAATGTAAGATCTTTATCGAGCCGCCTGAGTGAGTTTAGCTCGTCTGTTTCAACACAACAATGAATCCAGCAGTTTCTTATTGTGCATTTCGATTTTAATTCGGACATTTTGTCAGTTTTTACCCCAGATCTTGCAAAAGAGGAGACACTGACGCAGCAACAAGGGAATGATCCCTCACCGGCTTCCCACCAACTGGAATATTTGACCGAGCTGGAGTTGAGTTTGGCCTTCATCATCATCCTTTTATACACTTCAAGGAGTGTTGTACCAACTTTTGAGAGAGAAACACTTTTTGTGTCATGTCCTTTCCAATAAAAATGTTAATATACAGGTTGCTCTCAGTTATCCGCAGACAAATCTTCTGTCGTCACGCTCAACAGTAGCCATGTTTCCATATGAATGTAATGCGAATTAGAAGTAAACTTTTTAAATGTGCCCAAAAAGAAAATGGGGCTTGTTTGCATTGGCTGCTATGGAGCCAAAAAAAAACAAACAAACTAGGCATTATTGTGTCTTTAGAAGGTGGAGTAGAAGAAGACACGGTAAAAAACTCCAAAACAGGGTGGTGTTCCAATACCCAGGCTCGTATGCTTTATGGTACACCAGAAAACCCCAAACATTTAGAATGCTTTAATATGTAGTTTTCAGATGCATTTTGCCAAAAACACCTGGATGTTCTCCTATATGGATTTTGTGTTTTACAAGCCAGCGTTCTTTTCCAGCGATTCTGACCCATAATCCTCTGCATGAGTACAAATAAGTTCATAGAGTTCACAGAAGATGAAGTTTATGGTGTAATATATAGAAATTATGAAGAAGTAGTACGTCCTAATTGTATGAATAATGCACAGAACAGTATGTACTTTGTAAAAGCAGCTGTACTTAAAGTAAAAAGACAAAGTTTCCTAAAAACATTTTTAAAAAAACTTGAAGACATAGGAACAAAACTTTATCAATGGAGAGAAAACTTCGGGAATTGTTTGTAATTATTCCTTTATGTTATCTAGAATCGGCCATGTTTTATGCTGTCTGAAGACAAAGATGGCAAAAGAAGCAGAAACAGCTGTTCAGTCGCGTTTTTTCAAGGTTTGTGATGTCAGAACTACACTACCAATCAAAAGTTTGGGGTCACTTAGAAATGTCCTTATTTTTCAAAGAAAAGCTGTTATTTTCAATGAAGATAACATTAAATGAATGATAAATCCAGTGTAGACATTGTTAATGAGGTAAATGACTATTCTAGCAGGAAACAGCTGATTTTTAATGGAATATCTCCATAGAGGTACAGAGGAACATTTCCAGCAACCATCACTCCTGTGTTCTAATGCTACATTGTGTTAGCTAATGGTGTTGAAAGGCTCATTGATGATTAGAAAACCCTTGTGCACTTATGTTAGCATATGAATAAAAGTGTGTTTTCATGGAAAACATGAAACTGTCTGGTTGACCCCAGACTTTTGAAAGGTAGTGTACCTCAAACAAGCGTGAAAGTTGTTATGAAATGTGGAAAGTTTCCATGTTAAGTTTTTCGAATACGACTACTGTTGAGCCTGAATGCAGATACTTTGGTTGGACGACAGCAGAACATATCGATCCTGCAAATGGAAGAACAAGAGGTGAGTTATGATGCAGGAGGACATTTTTCCCCGTGAAAACCGTCCGTTAATCGCCATTAAATGTAACTTTAGTGACCACAGCTCCTGCTCTCTGTAAGGAAAAGTTGCTCGTTTGCTCGTATGAAGGCAAAAAAAGGTCTGCAAACGCTTCATGTGTGCACATGTGTCATATGCTTACATTTAAACAACAGCATCATGTTTTTTATTAGCTTCATCTTGTGTTTACACTCATCTGTGTGTGTGTGTGTGTGTGTGTGTGTGTGTGTGTGTGTGGTGTGTGTGTGATATCTCTCAGGAATGTTGGAGATGTCTTCCCATGAAAACAAACTTCAAATCTGGTTCTTATTGCTGTCGTATTTGTTCTACGGGACTCAAAGCAAGGGGTCCATATGACATGCTGTGTGTGTGTGTGTGTGTGTGTGTGTGTGTGTGTGTGTGTGTGTGTGTGTGTGTGTGTGTGTGTGTGTGTGTGTGTGCGTTTGTGTGTCGGTGATGTCAAGGTCGAGCCAAAATGGAGGACAAGTGTTTTTCTCAGTTTGGGTATCTTCTGTTTTTAACTGCCTCGAAACAAAGAGCCTCAGTGTCTAAGTGGTTTAAATCATCCGAGTCTGGTTCCAACGGGCGGAGAAGCAGCTGATTGTGTGGTCGTAAATAAAAATAGACTAACTAGCATTAAATACCTGAAAACCTTGTCTCTCAATCAGTAACTGTGGCTGTGTTTCCATCTCACGCATAAGAAATGTGAGCAGAAATGCAGAAAAATACAAAATTTGCAAAATACTACAAGTTTCGATACTTGGCTGAGGTGGAAAAGTTGGCTTAAAGCTCAATGCAACAAAGTGCAATTAAGGTAGATTTTGCAAAGACATACATATCCACATGTAAATTCATCCCTTCTTGTACATTGACTTATTATTTCTTTATTTCTAGCCTTTTTGAACGTTACCTCATTTGTATCCAGCTGTTGTAATACAAATTTCTTGTCTTATCCTATCTTTAGCTTTAGCACTTGGAAATAAGCTAAAACACTAAGCTAAAGATAGGCTAAAGCTAATGTTCATCTTGCCTTATCTTATCTTCTGGATATAACCTAAAGCTAAAGATAAGTTGAAGCTAAAGTTTGTCTTGTCTTATCTTTAGCTGTTGGAGATAAGTTAAAGCTACAGGCAACCTAAAGCTAAAGTTCATCTTGTCTTATCCTATCTTTAGTTTTTGGAAATAAGCTAAAGCTAAAGATAAGCTAAAGCTAAAGTTCATCTTGTCTTATCTTAACTTTAGCTTGTGAAGATAAGCTAAAGCTAAAATTAAGCTAAAACTAAAGCTCATCTTGTCTAATCTTTAGGTTTAGCTTTTGGAGATAAGTTAAAGCTAAAGCTAAACCAGATCTAAGTTAGAACTTCAGTTACTGACCTGATACAGGAAAAAAAAAAAACTGAAGTAATTTGTTGGAACACAACTTTACAATGATCAAACTTAATATATGTTTTAACTATTTAGGCTGTAAAAGTAGCTTCAGACAGTGTCCCTCTATAAGACTGAGAGGAGTCGATATTGTACCAATATTGACAAATTTGTCATTATTCAGAATATGTAGGTGAAAGAACCTTGATGTTTCAGGAGTTAATTTGGAGTTTCTTCTGCTGATTTTCTTGAAACTGAGTGGAACATTTGAAGATTCTTCCACAATCACAAGACAGACACAGCAGTGAAAGTGCCTACTAAGATAAAATACGAGGAAAAAGACAGAAAAATAAGAGAAAAGTGAAAAGCTCCATAGAAATAAGATGAATCATACACCCAGAACAGTCATTTTGACAGTATAAGTTTACCTGTAGCAGAGCGGTTGAAGTTTTCTTTAAGTCTGAAGTCAAGTTAAGTCAAGTTTAGGTCAGTCTTCGCTTGTAAAGTCGAGCTGTAAGTCTTTCTGGTCGGTGATTTTATCAGGTCAAACAGTCACAACTGGATGTTTTTCCTTTTAAGTCAAGTCAGTCAGTCGAGTCTCACAGTCCAAGTCCAAGTCGGGAGTCAAGTCCGAGTCTAATCTGGAGTTTAAAGTCTACAGCTCAGCACAGAAAACATATTTGTTTTTGAAACATTCAAGTAAAATCCATCTTAACATGAACATTTGACCTCAAATGTTGCTCACATACTTCGTGATATTAGAATTTCTCCAACATGTACACAGTGTCATGCTGATTTTTAACATGCAAACCATCTTAATGTTTTAGCATGCTAACATTAGCATTAAACATCACAAACAGCTGTGGCTAACGCTAACACTAATTTTACCACAAAACAAACAAACCAAACTGATATTTTACGCCTTATAGCACCTAAAATAAAGCATCCTGAGGAGAACCCGGAACCAAATTCAATGAAAATCCATCCAAAACAACAAGAAATGTAACAGAACACCAATTTTTGAAGGGCAAACAGTAAAAAAATGATGTGGTATTGCATCTCATTGTCAATACACAGACAAACAACACATTCCACAAATGCTGAGCATCATAATTAAAGTGGACGCTCTTCTTTTTAATCAATCAGCGTCTCTTCAAACACAGCTAGCACAGCAATGCTAACATTTATTCATCTCCAAGGTATCCAGTAGCTCACACATGTTACATTTAAGAAAATTAAGGAGGAAATGTGCAAAATAACACGCTAAAAACATGCAAAATGAGCGGCAGCAGCTAAATTGGATGTCATTAGCGCTCTTCTTTAAAGACAACAAAGTTTGCCTTGTTTTGCGTCTTACCCATGATGCTGTCTGTGCCGTTGGTGGAGGCGGTGCAGGAGGCGGTGCTGTAGTGATTGGCCCCACCCCCTCCGCCACCACCGCCGCCGCCTCCCCCTCTGTGGAAGCTGGACATGGGAGGAAGGCTGGAGCTGATGTCTGCAGATGAGTGTGACGGGTAGCTCTGCAGAAAGACCAAACGTCAAAATTTAACACGAAAATATACACAGAGCTGCTTTTATTTTGAAGGAATAACCATCCTCTGACAGATTTACAGCTTCACATATGAGTACAAAAGTATATCACGTGTCCACATGTGAAAATGGGAACTTCCAGTAAAGACACAGACAATAAAACACAATCGAGCCACTTGGAGATAATTGGAAAAACACAGCATGTTGGAGATATTCTGCACAGTCTGTAAAGTATTTAATGTATTAGTCACTACTGATAGATTTAACTGGTGTTTGTTGCTTATAGATCCATGACTGGAACCATCATTTTCATTTTAATTACCACAGCTGAGTTATTTGTGGTTTTACGTTTTGTTTCCATGTGGCTTTCGGTGTCGTTGCCCAAAAAAATCCAACATTTATTTGCCAAGAAATGACTCAACGTTTCCTTGTCGTTGTCACTTTATTTAACAAGGACTCGGTTTAAGTCTTTTACTAAGAAAGAACAACTCTGTAGGAAGATTTTACGAGTTTCGATACACTAACACAAGGTACCCTGATGTGTATAAATATTGTATATATTTAGAAAAGGCCAGCAAATGGACCTGGAGTAACTATTTTCAGCATCCACAAGAGTCTTTCTAGTATATATATTTATGACATGCAGCATAAAAAACATGCAATTATGAAATTCTATACTAAAATGTACAAAGAAGGTCAAAGAAAGTCAAGCACTAGGTTCCTTTATGCCTCCAACATTAAAGAAAATTGGCTTTATTTGACTTTTATTAACTCTCCGAACCCCAATTATTATGGCATTTTACTCTAAAAAACAGAAATTGCCCAAATTAAACCATTGATCAGAGTCAAAATATGTAAAAACTAAAAATAAAATGCAGGATTTTTAACTTTTTGAAGTTCTTGAACAAGTCACGTGTGACGTACAGTTCTGCTGGAATTTACCAAATCTAAGCTTTATATATTTATTCCACATCAAATAATAGCAGATATATGTAAAATAATGATGCTGATTTAAATATTGTAAAAATATCACTGTTTTATGGTCAAATAAATTAGAACAAATTGCAATTTAAAATGCATTAATAATAATAAAACAAACAATAATATAAAAAATATGATTTTCTTTGATTTTGCCAGATATTATCTGTGGTTTAACAAAACTCTGTAAAATATCATTTAAACAATAGGTTTTAATCTATAATATGCAAAATTTTTCTTTTGAAAAATGGCTATGTTTGTAAAATAATGATAGACTGATTGAAATGCTGTAAAATATTCTAATTTCATGAATGAATAAATTAGAACAAATTACAATTTAAAATACATTTTTGGTCTTTTTTTTTACTGCTAACGTGTAAAATATTATTTTTCTGTGAACAAAAAAAGAACTACAGATGAAAAAAATACAGATTTTTGATGTGAATGCTGGTTACAGTTCTGGCCTGTTTTTCTTAAAACAATCTTTCTTACTGTTGAGGTCTAAATGAACATTTATGAAACAGGCAAAATCTCTAAACTAACAGTAAATTGCTTTTAAAAATACAGATATAAGACATGATTTCTTTGTTTTAACAGGATATTTTTACAGTGTACAGTGTCTGTGATTGACAGCTGAGCTCACCAGTCTGTCGTGGGGGTGGATCCCGCAGTAGGAGGAGCTCTGGGCGGAGCTGTGGGCCGAGTTCCCGCCTCCCAGCATGCTGCCATGGTAACCCTGCTGGCTCATACTGCTACTGCTGCTGGTCCAGGGATCTCCACTGTGGTGACCATCTGACGGACAGGAGGACACGTTAGAGCGTTCAGCAGGGCCACAAACACTAGATCAGGGTCGTTTATCTTATATTCTGTACAAAACGTCAAGAAAAAAACACTCAGAAACAACTCTTTAACCCTCCTGTTGTCTTCATTTACGGGCAGCAAAAAATATTGTTTCCTTGTGTGAAAAAAATCCCAAAGTTCAGCAAAAAAATTCCCCAAATTTCTGAAAATTTGCAAAACCTTCAGGAAGAAAATTCCAATAATTACTTACAAGTTTCCCTTAAAAGTTTTATTTTTAAAAAAATTCCTCAAATTGGGCAAAAAAAAATCTTGTAAATATTTTCAAAAAATGAGTAAAAATCTTCAAAAAAAATCCTAAAAATATCTGAAGTGATTCCAAATATATCAGTAAAACTTCTAATATTTTCTTTAAGAACATTCACATAAAAATCAACCAAAATCCAGCGAATTTCGCTGGATTTTGGTTGATTTTTTTGTGAATCTTCTTAAGAAAGATTTTTAACATTTCTTTTTTTCCACTACAAAATGTTCAAAGATTTCCCAAAAATGTTGAAAATGTGGACATCAGAAGTTTCAATGTGAAAATACATATTTTTTTCCACATTTTCAAGCTTTAAACCAGGTCAGTTTTGACCCACAGGACAACAGGTGGGTTAATAGAAACTACAGCCTCTTTCTGCAATAACAATGATCAAGATGTCTGTGTAGTTTCTCATTCATCCAGGTCATGGTTATCCAAAGTACTGCATTACCTCAAACAGAAGGTTTAGGATCTAATGTTTCCCAAAAGAAAGTCCAAACTCAGTTAAAAAAACAAACAAACAAAAAACTAAACGAATCCGAGGAAAAGCAAGAGGTGGAAATCAAGCAGGTACTGTCAGAACATGGTCGGAAAAGTGGGTTGACGGGCAAATTTAAAAGAAAATCTCAAAAAATATTTGAAATATCAGTTTGAAATTCCACAGATACCTTATAAAATATCTCTAGTTTATGATAAAAACAAGTTGCAAGCAGTCAGAGTTGTTCGACTGGGGCCAGTAGAGTATGAAGCAGAGCGACATCTGTTTATAGTCAAACCGTTTCCATATTACTGGACTAATATGTCGACATTTTTTATTTATTATCTCATTTTGTCATCACTTGCTGCTGCGGTTATTCGCATGTGTTCAGCTGGGAAAGCTCAAGCCTCCAAGCTAGCAGTGATTTCACGATTTAGGCATCTTCCCCACCATGTTAAATGATTATATTCATAAAAATATGATGTGCTGCTTCCAGATCAGCGCGGTTCAGAAATCTGACCCACTTTGTGCTGAGTTCACAAAACATGCGTGGAAATGGGACGCCTGGCTTCAAGAATAACCCGGTTAATTCAGGTATGTGCTGAACAAACACCATTTCTGGAGCCACGTCTACTTTCAGAGGGTTTTTTTGGGAGTGTTTGAACTGTATTAAGGTGGAAAACGACCAGGCGATAAGCCAATGGACTGAAAAAAAAACGCCAAATTTTGCCATAAAAATGAGGCGGAAATTCACTTTTTATTCATTGTGGACACACGTTAAACACCCTTTATGGTAAAAGTCCAGTTGTTAGCTTGTAAAAATGCTGCTTTAACATAAATCATGTGTGAAATAAGCTTTCAACACCCTGGACGAGTATTTCCACCTTAAAACTGCATTGTACGAATAACAGCCTTTAATATAGAACAAACCTAAAGGAGCAGTTCTGTCCACCTGCAGGATTTTAGCTTTAAAAATATTTACCTTTTCAATCATCATACAGCAAAAAATGTATTTAAAATAATTGGAAATATCTATGAAATATTATTTTGAAAAAACTAATAATACAGTTAGAAATGAATATATTTAATATTTTATAAAATTTAATAAAAAATAATCTACTACCATTTGTAAAAATTTTGGTGGACATTATAGCTTTAGCCTGTTTTTAAAGGGTAACATGTCAATTCATACTTGTTTTCTGTGATTTTATTAGATATTATCTGTAATATAACAAAATAAATCTTTAAAATAACATTAAAATCTTTAAAAATATGCTTCTTTCAAATAAATCTGTTAAATAATGAAAGCATCGCATATTACATTTAAATACAAAAAAAAATGTTGTAATTTTATGGTTAAACAAAACAAGAACAAATCACTTTTTGTAAAAAAAAAAAAAATAAAAAAAACAGGAAATTTCTTCAAAACTACAGTTAAAAACCCTAAAGACCAATCCTGTCCACCTAAAGGGTTTTAGTTTCTTCTTCAAAAGTGTCTTTAAAATAATTGGAAAAACATCTTTAAAAAATAGTTTTAAATAAACATAAAAAAAAGAATATAAACAAATAAAATAATCTATTACCATTTGCAAAAATACTAATTTTGGTGGATATTATTTACAGTTTTTTTTAAACAGTGATCATGTTAACATTTGTTTCTGTTTTCATTTTATTTGATATTTCTAAAAAAAAAATTTTTATTCTTCTTTCAAACAAGACCAAGTATCTAAAAACTACTGATCATTTTTAAACACATTTTCGTGGACATTATTTATAATTTTGCCCAATTTTTTAACACTTAAAATGTCAATTAATACTTGTTTTCTGTGATTTTATTAGATATTATCTGTAATTTAACAACATAAATCTTTAAAATAACATTAAAATCTTTAAAATATTATTAATAAAATAATCAGCTGCAGCTCTATTAGACACTTTGGTGGTTTTGTCGCTGATTTAAAGACACAGTTTTGTGTTTTCTCCTCTGAAATTGTGACTTTTAAATCCCGCTGCCTCCTCTGGGCGGCTGCTACAACAAATATGAAAATGTTCCACTGGAATCTTTGCTGATTTTGGTTGAACTCTGAGGAAATGCTCCTGGTTGTGGGAGGTTGGATGAAAGTGTTTGTACCTGGCATGAAGAAGGAGCTGGGGAATCCAGCGCTGGGAGGTTTGGAGGAGGGATAACCTGGAGAGTCCCTGTTGTAGTCGGCTGTACTGGCAGACGGAGCGTACACCTGCAACACAAACACACAAAAAAAACACTTCAGTCACTTTCACTTTCACAGCTTCATCTCTCAGTCATCAAAGCTTACTGCAGCTGATTGGACGAACACGTCGCTTCCTGAGCTCTCATTGGTCGTTACTTTTCATTTTCAAACTAAATAACACACAGACGGACCAGCAAATTTGAATAGATACTTATGCTTGTAAAAAAAAAAAAAAAGATATTAAATCTCTTATTTTGTGTAAACATTCTATTTTATTTAGGATATTTTGCAATTCAATTTGTGTTTGTCAATTTAGTTCACTGAATATGATTTTTAAAATTAAAATATTACATCTATATAAATAAATCATTTACACAATTTGATCATTTTAAATCCATATAAATATTCTTTGAAAAATAAACCTAAAATGTCTTGAGTTTTTTTTAAATCAATAAAGCAAGGAAATTTATTTGCTAACTTACTTTGCACTTTTGAAATGGAATTTTTACTGTACTGTAACTTGTGTTTTTTATTCCAGTTTTACACAAATAAAATGAATAAAATTTGTTATATTTACTCTACTTTGTAATGTAACGTTTGCCTATTTAACTTATTAAATGCATTACATTTACAAAAGATACAATACAATAGAATCTGCAGAATTTGCTGATTTTAATAATAATATTTTTTTAACTTAATTTTTATATATAGATTTTTTTAAAATTAAGTTTAACTTCTCTCAATTCTATATAGTGTGTAGCGTCCTAATTGCCCCTGGGGACAAATAAAGTTTTCTGAATCTGTAATTTGCTTGTTTTTTCCAGCTGTACAACAAGTTTGTAAACATGAGAATTTTCGACATTTTTTAAAAAATGATTATAAAAATATTGGATGTTTTTGTGTTTCAGTATTCATTT
Source organism: Amphiprion ocellaris (assembly GCF_022539595.1). Lineage (NCBI taxonomy): Eukaryota > Metazoa > Chordata > Actinopteri > Pomacentridae > Amphiprion > Amphiprion ocellaris. Next base: position 30,312,256 of record NC_072782.1, on the reverse strand, counting down.
ATTTTCTTTTTAAATCAGACAAGTTGTAAAGCCTCGAAAGTTTCCTGTCTATAATATAAACAAAATACAAACAAAAAAAATTATTTAACCCTGTGGGTCAAAATTGACCCGTTTTAAAGTTTGAAAATGTGGGGAAAAAGAATATTTTCACAGTGAAAATTCTGATGTCCACATTTTCAAGATTTTTGGGAAATCTTTCAACATTTTTTTGGTGGAAAAAAGAAATGTTAAAAGTGTTTCTTAAGAACATTCACAGTGTTGAATGTTCTTAAAGAAAATATTAGAAGTTTTACTGATACATATGTAATCATTTTTGGGATTTTTTTTGAAAGATTTTTACTCATTTTTTGAAAATATTTACAAGAATTTTCTTGCCAAATTTGGGGGATTTTTTTTCAAATAAAACTTCTAAGGAATTACTGGAATTTTCTTCCTGAAGGTTTTGCAAATTTTCAGAAATTTGGGGAATTTTTTTGCTGAATTTTGGGATTTTTTTCAGACAAGGAATCAATATTTTTTGGTGCCCATAAATGAGGACAACAGGAGGGTTAAACGCTGTCAATCACTATCCTAAAACTACAGTGGTAACCACGGTAACCGTTGCATCTGCAGTGACTACAACACAAAGTACATCTCAACTTATGCACAACTTCACAACGTTTTCTCACTAAAATCAGGTTTTTGCGACTAAAGGAACAAAGCGTTGGCCTTCAGCCTCCCCTCGGAGCAGCAGTAATGCAGCAGTAATGCAGCAGTAATGCAGCAAACATGCAGCAAACATGCAGCGACACGAAGGACCAGAGTTCAGTCGGCAGCTTGTCATCACTCTGAACAGGTGACGCTGCTCCTCAGCAACACTCGGCCTGTGTTTGGTCATTCCTTCGACTGGGATCCCACAGCAGGCCTCAGTGTGTGTGTGTGTGTGTGTGTGTGTGTGTGTGTGTGTGTGTGTGTGTGTGTGTGTGTGTGTGTGTGTGTGTGTGTGTGTGTGTGTGTGCATAGCGTGCGAACACTCAGCCATGACGCTAGCTCTCCGCTGCATGACGCAAACCCTGGAACAGCTGCTGAACGTGTTCTTCCTCCTCTCCGCCTGCGACTGATTCCCATTAGAAGTAAAAGAGCTACAGCTCCACCTAATCCGACCTCCATCCTGCCCGAGACACGAGCCGCTTTGTTAACGCTCCCGCATTTGCATACGGATGGGACGCAGATGTGGCGGAGAAACGAATCTTACGATGATAAAACAAAAAAAAACAACAAAAAAACAACATCGTGTCACTTCCCAAACTCCCTGAGAGAAATTATTAGAAACAGAAAACAGCTTAAAATGGTTTGTGTCAAACAGAAACCTAATGACTATTTATTTCCCCCTCCAGATCTCTGAAGATTCTCTGGTTTCTGCAAACAGCCATTAAGACAAACCTGTAAATTCAGTCTAGTTTCGTGGATGGAAGACAGAAAAAGCTGCTAGAAATGGTTGCATTCGGTTCCAAATTAGCCTCATCGTGCTGCTTTTTTTTTGGAAAATGTTGCAACAAACACAAAGTTGGCAACTTTTCCAAGGAACAAGGGATCTTTGAGGTTGAGATTTCCCTTCAGCAGATTAATAAAAAGCACAAACTGCAGGCATTTCTGTGATTTCATCCATGACTAAATGCTTTGTCATGGTAGAAACATACTCATTTTACATCCAGCGGGGGGGGGGGCAGCTACCAATGGACCTGGCTGTACATCTTCTAAATGAAGACTCACATGTTGCTATTAATTAGGCTAGCAGGCCTGACGGCAGCAAAGAAGATCTCATCTACTCACATGTATGTAATCTCATGTACTCACTGGTTTCAGAGCTTTTTGGACATGGCCTACCTAGAACTATCACCAGCAAGAGTCAATGATGCAAGACTAAACACAATCCAAATGTAGAAAGAACTGATGCCAGACTAAAAGACCTTCTTCCAAACTAGACAACCTCTGTGCATTTTGTAGAACTAAGCAACCAAAACCTGCTTCAAGTTTCCACCAACAGTAAGCGGTTTTCTTTGTAGAACTCAGTCTTACAATGCAAACATGTGAGTGTAGATGTAGCCAAAGTTTATTGGTGTAGCTGCTGATCCAACTGAGAACCACAGGTACAGCTTTTTACTGCTGTCCTTTTAGGTTTTGCATGTTGTAGCTCATTTATTTACTTGACATCAAACTCCAGCAACTGTCAAAGTTCTTTCCAAAATTCCCCAACACGCATCTAAGAATGTACTAAAAAGCTAAACCTTGTATGAAGCACTGATCCGCTAAAAGTAGAAGTTGTTGACTCAGTTTTGAGTCACGGAGCGACACCAACACACCGCCGGGACATCTGAGTAGCGGGGAACACTGGGAACTGTGGGAATCGAACGGTGAGGTCAGGAAACACCCGCCCACGCTCCCGCGCAAAAACTCGCGAATGCACAGATGCGAGCCGAAGCCGATCAGCTGGGAGAGGTCGAGCACCGTCCCACAATGCACCTTGCATGAGTTGGAGCGTCCAAATCCTCCACAGTCACCCCCTCAGTGTCTGTGGATGTCATTAGAGCCAAAATGAAATCCCCTCGAACTTCCTTCCTCCCCTCTGAGAACCCGCCTCGAGCTCTGATCATAAAACCACATTTACTGACCCGACACAAACACGAGGACATCTAGATTTATGTCTCACGCCGTCGCAGGCATATTTTCCCATTGAGTTGTGTTGTTGGGCTGCTGACGAAAGGCTGCAGACGGACAGGAACAGGTGCAGGCAGCGTTCGGCTCTGAAGAATGCGACGAGGCGCAATAACAAGCTCCCTTCCTGCACAATTATCAGCATTCCCACACTCGGCCTTGAGCACCCGGAGGAAGCCTTGGCAGCGTCGGAATACCTCCAACCGCAATCAATAACCCTCCACAACAGGCGGATCTTCCCACCAAAAACGCTCGTTTCCAATGGCTGCTCTGCGAATCTAATCGGATTCGGATTCCTGTAATAAAACCCAGAGCAGAGACAAGGTGTGGAAAAGAGTTTCTGAGCCCTGAAATGCAGCAGAAAGCAGCCAAAGCAGGTCTCAGAGCAGCGATAGAAGCGTTAGATCCAGATCTGGACCACAGTAGAAGCACAGCAGGAAGGTTTTAATGGAACAAGTTAAGTTTTATGTTACGCGACGACAAGAATCTCACTACAAGTCCTGGAAACATCTCATTATCATCATCATTATTTTTAATGTTTTACCTGATTTACAGTAAATTAAGTGCATTGCTACTACTGCTTGCTCTGTTTGTTGGCATTTTTGTGGTTTTGAGCCCATTATCGCTAAACAATATATGAGGGGTTAGAAGCAGAGTGATCAAAATGATCCAGAATTACAGACAAATTTCCAAAAATGATCTAAAACAAAAATTTGTTCAAAATGACATGAAAATAGTCTAAAATGAGTGGACAATTGTCTAAAATCAGTCAGAATTTCTCTCAGATGATTAATAATGATCTAGAATGACTGAAAATTTGCAGAATGACACTCAATTTGTCTGACATGCTTTAAAAAACAGCATCCAAAATGACTTGAAATGTGTCTAAAATGACTTGAAAATGATCCAGAATTGTTTAACATTGGGCCTCCTTGATCAATAATCGACAGTATTGGTCCTGAAATGTCATCAACCACAGTGGAAACATAGCAGAAAACCATTATTTATACCAATGCAAGGGTACAATAGAAACCAGTCAAAGTAATATTGTGAAAGAGACATAAAACCATGATAGAAACCAGTGGAATCTGCTTTTTATTTGATCAGATGCAAGAAAAATTGACCTAAAAACACTTATTTTTGTGAAATATTTGCTATGTCAACATCAAATCCTATTAAAAACCAATGACTCGATGAGCTACTCGCTTTAAATGCGGCAGCAAACAGAACAAAACATTCATCTGTGCAGAACTACAATAAAACATAATGCATTTAAACATGAAAAATATGGCAAAACATTAGAGAATATAGTGGAAGCACCAACAGAAGGAGTAGAATAGAAGCCGAACTGAAGAATAAACTGGAGCCATTTATGGAAAAATCAGTGAAATAAGACTAGAAAAACAAGTGAACCAGCAGAATCCACACAATAAGAGCTGCAAAAAACCAATCCAGGGCAATAAATCTGCTAATAGGAACCAGTAGAACCCTAATAGGAACCTGTTGAACCTGCTGCGACTGAACACTGACGGATAATAGAGACCAGCGGAGATGATCTACAGCAGCAGAACGTCAACACAACGGTTGTGTAACGCTCCGAGGATCCAGAGGGTCTTCACAGAACATAAAAACATCACAGATTTCATCAAAGCTTCGCTCAGCGCCGCCCTCCGGCAACAACAGCAGAAAATAAAAAGCCGCATTCCACCGAAAACCGATTCCTCATGGAGCCGACAACACTCCAGACTCTCCGAATTCACTCCCAGCGACCAGCTGTGCCGCTAACAGACCTGAAGCCGGGGTGGAAATCAGCAGAAATCCACAGAACTTCCAATATATTCACTTTAACAGAGGAACAGGTGCTTTTAAACTCGCATCCAACACCAAAAGTTTGCATTTTGCTCTGTTTTTGCCTTTAAAGCTGCACAAAATGTCACTTATTTTGCATTTATTTACTCTAAAGTTGCAATAAAACAAAGAAAAGACATCAAACTGCTTATTAAATGTCACAAAACTCATCAAATAAAGTTAATTAAAGGATAATTTATGCTCTAATTCAGTGTAAAAGTCACATCAACACTTCAACAAATTATCCAAGTCAGTCAGTTTTTTTCTTGTAAATATCGACATTTTCTCCTGTTTTGGATGTTTTAACGAAGAAATCCATTTGTTTTCTTCACTGTTACGCCCTAAACTCTTCACCTGTTTTCAGTTTCTACATTTAAACTGCACAGCATGGAGACTGCAGAAGATCGGTTAAGGTTCGGCACCAACATAACTTGGTTAGAGATCAGAAAAAAAGCCAAGATTTGGGTTAAAATATGACTTTTTCACTGCGAGTTTGAAACTTTTCCACAGTTTTTTGGGTTAACAGGTCGACAACTGGTAGAAAAATGGCAAATTTAGAAGCATATTTAATACACACAAACAGAAAGTTCCTTTTAAAACATCACAGAGAACACAGTTTAGTCATAAAGAGGTTGGTAAATGCAGCAAGAAACACATTTAACTCAATGAAAAGAACATCCAACACCCAGGAGTTTGTATTTTGCACCGTTTTTGCCTTTAAAGCTGCACAAAATGTCACTTATTTTGCATTGATTTACTCTAAAGTTGCAATATATTCTCAAAACCCAAAGAAAAGGCTAATTAAACGTCACAAAAATCAGCCAAAAGTTAAAGGATCATTTCTGTTCTCAATCGGTGTAAAAGTGTCACTTTCAGTAAAAATAATATTGTATTAACACACAACTACTATATAAAGTGAATAAATAGCATAACGTGACAGAAGTGAAGGCCGTGAAGGGATGAAAGGGTGAAAACTGACTTTATTTTCTCTGCAGTGTTTCTAACTTGTTGACAGCGATGGAAACGCTGCAGGCTTTTGGTCCAATGGAAAAACAATAAATAGAACCGAGTGAAATGCTAAAAGTTGGACGCACATGAAAAGACAGTAAACGGAAACAAAAGGGACAAAAGCTAAAAAAGAAGAAAAAAGAAAAGGGGGTCTTTGTTCGGCATTTGATGCTTCTTCTTTTTCTCCCAGTTATTGTGTCCAAATGTGGGGAGCATCTGTTCAAAACCTCCAAGACTCGACCTCTGCTGAGAAAAAGGACCGAAGGGGGGAAAAGACAAGAGAAAGCAGGAAGGAATTAGCTTCTGCTGCTCCTCTTCTTCTCTTTAATCAAGATTTCTGCTATTTTAAGGGCAAAAATGAACCTGAAACTACATAAACTACACCTGATGAGGTCATTTTATTAGAATTCAGCTAAATTAAGCTGATTGTGATTGAAAAAGGTGCAAAATGAGGTGAGTTTATGCCCATGCTAACAGCTCTATAAGGCTTCTCAGGCATTGTGGTACTTTGAGGTAAATGCTAATGCTACATGCTAACATACCACAATGATGTACATCAGAGTTTATTTTTCCTGAAAGAAACATGTTTATAATTAGCAGCTGTCATTTCTATCATGTTCTCCACCTTAGCTTAGCATGTTAGCATGCTAGTTTTTGCACGCTAATCCCAAACTACACTACAATGCCATGGTAAAATACCAAAAATACCAGACAAATGGAAGTTTTAACTGAACAAATAATGCTAGAATAAAGTGAAGCAACTACAAGAGTTGTAAAGCTCTCATCAAGAGGTGGAAACAAATGAATGAAGCAAATTTTTATTCAATTATTTTTAAGAAATTTCATTTAACGACACCGTTAGCGCTGGTGTTGCCCAGGGTTTGTGCTATTCTATCACGTAAATGTTGAGATATTTCACAGAAAAAGTGAAAAGGGATCATGAATCCATGCACTAAACTTTATGCCAAACTGCCAAATAGATGTTGAAGCATCTTTCTGACGACATGTCAGGACTTTGAATTGATGGTGGAGTCCTTAGAATTCATCCTTTACAGGTTTTAAATGTCTGCAGCAAATTTCATAGCATTCCAAAACCAAATTTTGTACCATCTTGCACCAATAAATAAGTTCCATCTTTGAGCACAAGTAACAAAAAAGGAATAATGCAGAAGTAGCTGCATGTCACAAAAATACAAAACTAAACATGTAGAATACTTTAAATAGGAGATATTTGGTGACAAAAATGAACAAATAAAGTTTTCATTGAACTTTTACAGCCAAACACAATTCAGATCACCCATAATCAGAGGTTATTTGATCTATTTGCCCAATATTACAGATTCTGAATCAGTGACATGATGAGAAATAAGAGAGAAAATTTCAGGTTTTTATCTTTAATAGTTCCTGACAGACCACGGACCAGAAAAATAAAGTTGTTGGATGGTTCTTCTCTCATTACTACTACTTTGATGACTTTTTAAAGTCCAAATAATGGCGTTTTTCATCGTCACCATCATGCTTTCCAGTAAACATTTCTATGAATCCACAGCTCTGATTGTAATCTATGTAGACGATACACTGCTGTCTGTTTAACTGAGGAGTCTTTGGGCTCTAAACCAACCGGAAAAAGTTCAGAAAGATAATTTTAACCAGACAAACGCGTCATTATTGGAGAACTTGTCGGAGATGTTTCTCAGCAGCAGTTTGGGACCAACAGGAAACAGCCACATCTGGCAGCGACGGTTCTTTTGTTTTTCAGAGTCAAGACGTCAGCAGATCAATACCAGACTCAGTGGAGCATTAAAGGGCAGAAACAAGCTGCTCTTCAGACTCAAACCGATGGCATTTAGAAAGAGACACAAAGGAGGCACAAGAGCCTTTCTTATTTAAAGGTATCGATTAAACTTAATGATTGTCTATTAATACACTGACAAACACAGATGACACAAAATGACATTCTTATACAACTAAACCGTCAAAACCGCGAGTTTGAGCGACTTTCCCTGAAGATGAGAGTTCATGTCCAGTAATAGACGAGACAATCAGTCTAAGAGTTAAGTTTTACCTTTTGTTGTTTACTTTCGGTTTTTAGCCACTTTCTAGTTGGATTTAGGCACCAAAACAACCGGTTTACGTTTATATTTTACACTTTTACAACCTAGAAACTCTGTAAAGGTTACAAATTACTTGGTTCAGGGTTTGCTAAAAATGATATGGGTTATTTCTGGGTCTCCTCTATACCTTGAAACTACTATATAGTGAACATGTAAGGAGTTCTTTGGCTAAAGGAACATTTTCAGACTGTTGGAGTTTTAACAATATTAATTACTGTTGTTGCCCAATCAAAACAGATCAGATCGATACCAGCTATCGTAGCGAACCGACTGGCGTTTTTGGGATAAATTCATATTTTAATAGCCGTATTTTCCAAAATAATGACTACAAATATGTTGTGACTCATCACTCTGCTTCCATTTAACATATTAATGTGAATTATTATTGAGAATTTGGACATTTCTGCACCATAAATTATGGATTTGTCTTGTCATTTCTATAAACTACAGGTAAATAGGAGATATATTTTGTAGCACTATAAAACCATCTTAACTCCACGAAACACGTCTTAGTATTATAAAACAGAATCAGAAATCTGTGGAAACGCCATCAATCCTCAATAAACTCTCTCATCCGTCCACTGTTCCCCTTCAATGCAATGCATGATGGTACATATTGTTGGTTTAGCGACCATCAGCTGTTTTCTCGGTGCATTGTGGGATACTTTTAGTGACTATTTGGGTGGATTAATTGGAACTGAACATTCAGACAAGATTACAAAATGGTAAAAACGCTACAGAGACGAGTGCATCATGACAATATACTGTATATGATTGGTTGGTTGGTTCTTTCATTAGAGAACAACATTGACAACAAATAATCCAAATTAGTCGCTTTTAGTCAGTTTTTTCTCATAAAGATGAACATTTTCTCCTGGTTTGGACATTTTAATGAAGACATCTGTTTGGTTTCTTCATTGCTACACCCTAAAATCTTCACCTGTTTTCATTTTTCATGTTAATTCCACATCATGAGAACTGCAGAAGCTCGTTTGAGGTTCAGCACCAACGATAGTCGGTTAGAGTTTGGAGAAAAGTCAAGATTTGGGTTAAAATGCAACTTTTTCACTGCGAGTTTGGAGCTTTCTTGCTATTTTTGGGGTTAACAGGTCGACAACCGGTGAAAAAAAGGCAAATTTAGAAACATATCTAATATAAACAAACAGAAAGTTCCCTTTAAAACATCACAGAGGATGTAGTTTAGTCGTGAAGGGGTCGGAAGACGCAGCAAGAAACACATTTAACTCAATGAAAAGACTTAAATATTTTCCTTTCTTGTTTTGTCTCACACACACACACACACACACTTAAAAACACACACACACACACACACACGTATAAAGACACACACACACACACACACACACACACACACACACAGTTTACCACGCTTCATCCAAAGCAGATGTGTTGGAATGTGAACACTCAAAGGAGCAGTCACGAAACCTCGCGACAGACACACAACCACAACTACACACTAACACACACTAACACACACCAACACACCCTAACACACACTGCCGGCTGCACCTGTGCCTTTCCAGTCTTTTCCCCTCTTTTGTTTCTCATTTCCAACGGGCTGCTTTCATCTCGTCTTTATTCACGTCACACAAACAGAAAAAACGCTGCAAATACTGATTTAAAACAGCAACAATACGAGGCGTTTGAATCATAATTTCTCATGTCAGATTCTCCCAGAGGTGAAGATTTGCTCCTTTATTGCATTAATAAAGGGAAAACGTCCCTCCTGTGCAGCGTCCACCTGGAGACTGGGTTTTACGGAGGCAGACGTGGGAATCAAACGTACCGCGGACGGTTCAAACATTTCTTTTTTTTGGGTAGTAGTGGTGGTTTTTTCTGTTTTTTAGATGTATTTTTATAGCGGAGATCTGAGCCACGGCCTCGGAATCCTCTGAAGGTTAATTATGTTCCTGATTCAAAACACATGGAGGGAAAAAAAGCCGCTGCTACCGCGAGTGTGTGTGTGAGAAAGCGGAAGGAAATCCCACCCACCACCTCCGAGCCCAGCCCTTTATTCTAGCAACCTGCAATTGCACTAATGCGAACCAGATGTGCACCAACACACACCAACACACACTAAAACACACACCGACACACACCAACACACATGCAGAGTTTGGAGCAGCGCCGTCTAATTGACTCCATATGAGGCCGAATGAAGAGAAAGTAAGAAAGATTAGGAAAGAGGGAAAGACGCAGAGAAAGAAAGAAAGAAAGAAGGAAAAAGCAGATGTTCAAAAACAAAAAAAAAAACAGAGGAAAAACAGGATATCAATAGAAAAAATAAAGAAATAAAAAAGAAGGAAAAAAGCAGCACACATAAGGATTTATGATTCAAAAAGAAGGACAAAATAAAATAAAAATAGAAACATAGGGTACATATAGACAGATGTAGCAGAAAAAACAAAATGCATGGCACAGAAGAGAAAAAATTAGCTGATTTTTGATTCATAAATCCCAAAAAATTCTATAAAAAAAACTTTGAGAAGAAAAATAAGAAAGATGCAAATATAAGTAGAAATATATATCTATAAAAATATACTAAAAAAAACACTTCGAGCAGATGTTTAAAATAAAAAAGAAATATAGAAAAAATAAGACAAAGAAAGACCAATGTTTTATATTTTTATATATTTTTAATTTGATTAAAAAAGTTAAAAATTAAAACAAATTGTGGAGAAGTTAAAAAATGAAAAGGCTAAAAAATATAAACAGAAATATATGTCAAATATATAAAAACAAATTGTATAAAAATAAAAAAATATTCAAGGAGATGCTCAAAGTAAAAAAAAAAATTAAAAAACTAAAAATGAGATAAATAAATAAATAAAAATAGGGCACTGAAACTGAAATATGTTAAAAAAATAGGGATTCACGAGTCTAAAAAAATTGAAAAATATTTTTAAAACAATACAGATGTTTTAAACTGCTAAAAGGGCAATGAAACAAATGTTACAAAAAAATAAAAAAAAAATAAAATAGGGATTCCTGAGTCCCAAAAAAATGTACATTTAAAAAAAAAAAAAAAACTGATGTTTTAAAAAATGAGAAAAATAAGACAATGAAACACTAATAAATAAAACAAATAAAATGCAAGGGAAAGACAACATCCAAGTTACAAAAAAAACCCAAAATAAACAAGGAGTTTGGATTTTAAAAAGTAGTAGAGCATTGAAAAAAGAAAGAAAAAATAAATAAAACACTAGAAAAAAATCTAATTTATTATTATTATTATTATTATTATTATTTTTTTTTTTTTTTTTTTTTGCATTTTGAAAAGCCCCACAAACAATAAAACAAAAATCATTAAACTCCCATCAGAAAGCGAGAAGAGAGCTGGAGCTCACATCTGCAGAAACACTGTGTAATTGAAAACATGCCTCCTCCTCCTCCTCCTCCTCCTCCTCCTCCTCCTCCTCCTCCTCACTCTCGGTGAGTTTCATGGACCGAAACACATTCTTGAGCTCACTAGTAACACACACCAACACACACTAAAACACACCAACACACACTAAAACACGCCGCCACACTCCCTGGAGCTGCAGCTTCCTGTGGCTTGATTAGAAACCCCCACGTGAAGACAAGTGGACTCAGAGCGCTGCTTCGCTGCGATGCACCTGCACCTGAAGGGGGGTCGACGGATTCACACTGAGCTCCAGGAGGCCGACGGAGGGAAGGTGAGCCATTAAAAAAATACAAGAAGAACAAGGAGGAAGAAGATAAACTGGACGGAGAGTTTGTAGACGTTCGGTTAAAGGAGGGAAAACAGATGAATGACTCTCACAAACACAAATCTGAGTCACTTTTAGCTTCATACGCAAAAAAAAGTTTAAAAAAGTGAACATCTGGCAGCAAGAGCAGCAGAAAAAAATAGCAGAATTTTGTAATGTTTGAAAATTAGAAAAAACTGTGAATATTAGTAAAAATAAAGATATTTACAGCTGATTTAAAGACAGTTAAATGGTGTCATTTTAGGATTATATATTTATTAAATAAATAACTACTATTTGTGTGTGATATGATTTTTGATGCAGACATTTTGTACATTTTTTAAATAATTTTTTTTCTATTTTTTTGGTTTGTTTATTTTACAGTTAAAATATAAATTAATACTTATTTTTCCAGGGATTTTACTTGATATTATCTGTAAATCGACAAAACGTTACAGACATTTCAGTTTTTTAATCTTTAAAACGCATATTTTTTCTGCCAAACAATAGCAATTAATAATTAATTAATAATAAAAAAATATAAAATAAATAATATACATTGAATAACAAAAATAAAAATTAACAAAATAATGATTTTTTTTCTGATTATATAATGTAAAAAAATGTAATTTTACAATAAATAGTTGTAAAAGAACAAATTAAAAATATTATATAAATACAAATATAAAATTATGTATTTTTTTATGTGCACATTGACAATTTTGACCTATAAAAAACCTTTACCTGTCATACATGTTGTTTCTGTGATTTTACTAGTTATTTTGTAATTCCACAAAAAAGGAAAAAAAAAATCTGTAGAACTACTTTTTTCTTATTTTAAATACAATAAAAAATTACATAATTTTACAGTCAAATATTGTAAATATTGTTTTAAAAATGTTTTTTACAGATTAATGTAAAAAAAGTACTATTTTCTGTAATTTTACTCATTATTACCTGCAATTTAACAAGAAAAATTATTAAAATAACTGAAACTTTTTCAAAAGATACATTTAAAAACTGTACAACTGAGATTTTTGGTTTTTTTTTCTGATGTAAATACACATCATATCATGTAACTTTACAATCTAACTTTATAAAATAGCAAATTACCATTAACAAAAATACAGATATTTGGCCTTTTAACAGTTGACATTTAAATTAAGACTTCTTTCCAGCGATTTCATTATTATCAATACAAAAATCAGCAAAACAACAGCAAATCGCTGAAAAAAATGACAATTTAACATGTTTTTCCAGTGTATAAAGACTGTTTCCACTGATTCTAATGAATCTCCCTCCTTTAGTTTCCTCTCAGGCGGCAGAATGTTGATCTATTATTTACTGTCGTCCTGCCTCAGCACTAACCCAGTTACAGGATCTTCATCTTCAGCTTCACCACAGCTCAATCTCACACATTTTACTGATTTCTGACTTTATTTTTTTTATTTTTGTGCACTGGAGTTGTTGCTGAATCAGGTTTTAACGTCTCGATGTTCGTGTTTGATTCACTTGTAGTCAGAGTCGAGGCTCCAATTATAAAATGATTCACTTTATAGGGGCGGGAACCCTCGTGAATCACAAAGAATGGAATAAAAGAGTCTGTAGTGATGGAAAAAAACTTCAAAGGAAAGAAAGAAAGGGAAGAAAACTGCGTAAAAATAGAACAAAAACACAAATCTGAGCTCAAAAACGAAACCAGAGAAGCTGCATCTGCACGAATAAACGGAAAGAAAGAAGCGAAAAAAGCAAATTAGAGAGAAAACAAACAAATCAAAGTAAAAAGAAAGTAATAGATGAAGAAGGAGGAGGAGGAGGAGGAGGAAGCAGGCGGTCCGGTTGTGTTTACACTGCGGCCTGTAAATGAATTCAACATGGCGTCTGGTCTCGCCTGCAGCCGCAGCATCAACGAGTCAGACGCTCAGTGAAGTCACAGCGCTTTAACTGACCACTAATTACAGAGAATTAGCTGCAGGACTGTTTTCTGTACGTCTCTCTGTACGTATATTAACTTAAACTAAATATAAACAGCATATGTATGTTGGATTCAGCTGAATTCATCACCTGCACGGAAACGAAAATGTGATTTCAGGTTTAGCTCATTGGAGTTTCTGTTAAACGTCGTCTAAAGCGCAAAATTATTCACGTTGCTTCCATGTGTGGCAAAGAAAAGCAACAAATCTTCATTTAAGAGGAGCTACAAGCAGGAAATAGGTCACATTTTTGCTGGAAAATGCTTGAAAATCAGAGTTTCTGCACATCAAGAGGTGACAGGTGACTACAGAAGACATAGAAAGGTGATCATATCAACCTAAATCTATCAATCAATACTTTCTTGATCAAGGATCAATAAGCAGCTCAAGTGTATCTTCACATTACAGGAGCTACAAGCAGAAAATATCACATTTTTGCCCCAAAAAATGGACCGAAATCAAAATTCCTGCACTTAAAACGCAACAGGGGACAACATAAGACACACAAAGTGATTACCTGAACCTAAATCTATCAATCAATACCTTCCTGATCAAGTATCAATGTGCAGCTCAGGTGTATATTGATATTAGAGAGGCTACAAGTAGGAAATAATTCACATTATTGGGTCAAAAATGGACTAAACGGATGATTTCAGCTTTAAAATCAAAGTTTCTGCACTCTGAATGCAACAGTTAACAATGGAAGACAACTGAAATCTATAAATCAATACTTTCTAGATCAAGGATCAATATGCAGGTGTACCTTCATGTTAGTCATATTTTTGCTTTCATATTCGAGGAAAATAATTTACATTTTTACTTTAAGGTTGATTGAATTTGCAGCTCAAAAGTCAAAATTCCTGCACTTTAAGAGCAGCAGGGAACAGAGATTTGATCACTTTAACCTCAATCAGTAAATCAATACTTTCCTAATCAAGGATCAATAACAAGCAGCTCATGTATATCATCATGCTAAAGAAGCTACAAGCAGAAAATGTCACGTTTTTGCCTAAACATGGACTGAATCGATGATTGGACACAGTTTCTGCACTTTAAGAGCAACACAAACTGATTGCCTCAACTAAAATCTATCAATCAATACCTTATTGATTGACAATCAATATCTCAGTTCACGTATATCTTCTTCAAAAGATGAAAATAATTCACATTTTGCTGAAAAATTGATTAAACTGATGATTTCAGCTGAGAAATCAAAGTTTCTGCGCTTTAAGAGCAACAGCTGACAATAAAAGATGGAGAAACTGATCATCTCAACTAAAATCCATCAATCAATACTTTACTGATTAAAGATCAATATGCAGCTCATGTGTATTTTCATACTGGAGGAGCTACAAGCAGAAAAATGTCAAATTTTGGCCTAAAAATTGCTAAAACTGATGATTGCAGCTCAAAAATCAAAGTTCCTGCACTTTATGAACAACAGAAAGCTGATCAACTGAACTTAAATCTATCAATCAATACATTATTGATTAGAGATCAATACTGCAGCTCACATTTATATTCACATTAGAGGTGTTACAAGCAGACAATGTCACATTTTGGCTTGAAAATAGATTTTTAGTCAAAGTTTCTGCACTTTAAATGCAACAAGTGATAATAGAAGAAACGAATCACCTAAAACTAAATCTATCAATCAATACTTTATTGATAGAAGATCAATACTGCAGCTCAAGTGTATCTTCATGTTATTAAAAGTTCTACAAGCTGGAAGTATTTCACATTTTTGCCTAAAAAGTGATCAAAGTGATAATTTTACCTCAAAAATCTAAGTTTCTGTATTTTAAGAACAACAAAATCATGATCAACTCAACTTAAATCTATCAATCAATACTTTATTGATTAAAGATCATTACTGCAGCTCATGTTTCTTTATATTAAAGGAGCTACAAGCCCAAAATGTCAAATTTTTTGCCTAAAAATGTGACTAAACCAATAATAGCAGCTTGAAAATCAAAGTTTTTGCACTTGAAGAGCGACAAGTAAGACACAGAAAACTGATCATGTCAACTTAAATCGATCAATCAATACCTTCCAGACTGAAGATCAATACTGCAGCTCATGTCTAGCTTCATATTAGAACAAAATATTTCAGATTGTAGCTTAAAAATCAACTAAAGTGACGACTGCAGCTTGAAAATCAAATCTCTCGCACCTTCAATGCAACAGACGACACCCAAACTGATCATCTGAACTTAAATCTATCGATCAATAGATTACAGATCAATACTGCAGCTCGTGTGCATTTTCCTTTACATTTCAGATTTTGGATGCGAGTCTCGGAGACGCATCGAGCTAATCCTGTGTGCGGATGATAACATCGCAACCTTTCACATCTCCTTTCCCAGGAAATAGAGTAGCCTCTTCTCATCACACACACACACGCACGCACACACACACGCACGCACACACGCACGCACACGCACACGCACGCACGCACGCACACACACGCACACACACACACAGGATGATTCCAGTGATGGGGGAATATGGAGGCTCATAGTGAACATAATGTGGCTTTATAATGTCTCCCCTGACACAGGAAATAGCCAGAGGTCTGGGAGTGTGTGTGTGTGTGTTTGTGTGTTTTTGTATATGTGTGTTTATGTGTGTGTGTGTGTTTTGTTCGTCTGAATGGAGAAATATCCATCAGAGGAAGGAAATAACAAATCGCATCGTGGCTTTTCAGGCTCCATAACTGCACACAGTGGAACTCCAGTGGATTTTACTGTGAAAATCTCACATTTTCATATTATTTTGTACAAAAAAATGCATCTTTAAAGGTCAGTTTTAACATTAAATTAATATTTTTTCAATTATAATTCGTAGACATCTTATTATATTGTCAAAAAAATGCTTGTGGGTTGAGTTATGGATGTGAGGGTTAGTTAAAATCACAAATTGAGTGCGATTTCCTGATTTTTGTTTCATTATTGCAACATATTAAGAAGAAATACACACCATTAAAATGCATCAACAACTGAGAGCCTTTCAATCAAGTTTAATCAACTAAAAATGAAGTTTATTGTGCAATAAGGGTTAGGATCCACGTTGTTGGAAATATGCTTCAGAGATGCTCATTTCTTTACAGTTTTGCAAATAAATCACCATTTATGCAATTAACCTGAAACCTTCAGGCTCCTAAAGAATACTAGAATATCTATATGTTGTAAGGATTTCACTCAGTTTAATGTAAAATCAACTGTCTGACAAGCACGAGTACATTTTTTTTAAAATAATTTCACATTAATAGCAGTGAATTTTGCAGTCTCCACACACATTCACACCAAAACCAACCATAACCAACCATGCAACAAGGTTTGACATTTTGCATTTTAGCAAAAAATGCATCATAAAAGAGGGTTAAAATAAAGTTTAACCTATTTTTAAAGGAGGTTATATGAATTCTACAAAGAGGGGGTCACTCTAAATGACATTTCTAACTCTCAGGTTGATTTTCTCCTACATTGTATTAAAAATAATCGTGATAATAATGGATGCATTTGCTCATGAAGACCTGCTATCTTCCATCTGTATGACTGACTAACAAGGTTTGCATCTGTGCAGGTTTTTTAGTCCAGAGAACAAAAACGTTTCTCCACAGGTGACGCCTCTTTACGACTCTCATTTATTAGCCGCCCGTTTTCCTTTCAACCGCCAGGACCTCTTTTTTTTTTTTTCCTCTTTTCTTTCTGACAAACTCACCACACGGACGTTTTCTTTCCTCCCCTCCTCTCTCTCTCTCTTTTTCACCAATTTCCTTTGATTTAATTACTGCCACATGCTGCCAACTGCCAGACTTTGTTAGCAGAGAGAATAGCAGCGACCAACGCAGCGTCCAGACAGGCCGAACAGCGAAGACACGCAAATAAAAAGCACACATGGAGGCCTCGCTGCACCAAAACCAGCTCTGGACTTTCTAGGATATGATTCTAAATGCTAAAAACAAGCGCGAGCGAGTGGACAGCAGTTAGCTTTGATGCTAACTTCTGCTAAAACCACAACATTTTACAGTTTTGCATCAATTTCTGCACATTTACAGTCAAAATGTGCCCAAAAACCAGCTTACATCCAACATGCCAACCAGCTCTGGCAGAGTAAATCAAGAGTATGAATCCGTACGAAGCTGTTTGTGCTTCTGTATTGTTCATTTTGCTGTAAACAGCCAGGAAAATGAGATATGACGGACTGAAAAAGGAAAGACGATAACAGAAAAGGAGGAGAAATGACAAGAATTTGGTGTTGAGCCACTTGGCTGCCTGACAGCTCATTAAGTGGTTTAATAAATAATCAATTGATGAAGTAATTAACAACAATCTCCAAGTTACAGACACATATTTACACAGCACAACGCAGAAATGGAAGGAGAGTGTCCGTCTACTTATTTTGTATTGCAGGACGGTTGCCAGTTCGATTCCAGCAGCACTTGTCCCTAAAAGATTAAAGGATTTTTAAAGCTCTTCTACCCAAAAAGCACTTTACAATGTGGCTCTCTGTGATTAATGGACGACATACTTCACCTCCTGAGCCACAACCGCCCCGACCTCATTACCTCGGCCAGGAATGGATGATTCGGACGAGAAAAATCTGATCTTTTCAAGCTCGGGGATGAATCACAACCGTAACAGATTCTTTTTTTCCCAAGCAAAATGTTGGAAAATATGATTAGAACATAATGTTTGTGGGATTTCAAAGACAAACTGTTTAAGAGATATAAGAAAATGTGAGTTTTATCCCATAAAGCAGTGAGTGTTACGTTTAGGCACAAAAACATCTTGGTTAGGTGAAACTATACAACACTTTATCATAGTTTTACTAATAAAGTCAATCTACACTTGAATTTAAAATAAGAAATCAACAGGTAAGGTTATGGAGCAGTCGTAATTAAAATAAACATTAAACTCAGGAGTTTCACCAATCCGTCCATCCACCCCAACCTCCTCCATATGCAGATTATGAGGCTCTGTAACTGTAACCTCACTTCTTTTGCTTCTGCCGACAGCCACAAGAGGTCACAATATAACCTAACTATTGGTTAAACAAACTGCTTTGGGGTCATTTTTTGGTCTTAGGGTCTTTTTTCTATACAAAAATTTACTAGCAAACAACCAGAAACAGCTGGTGATTCTAACGCTACAATGCAAGGTTTCCATCTCCAACTTCTGGTGGTGAAGGTAATTTCACAAATACTGTTAGTGCAGGTTTATGGCGTCACCATCTTTCATTTTTGGATGATAATCCTTCCTCTCAAATTCCTTTTTTGGCATTAGAATCTCTCCCAAGACTCCTCCAGACTCACTGTTGCTGTAGACGACTGGTTGACGCAAAACACACCCCAACCGGTGCAGCAATGTTGCCAGAGGAATCAGATTTAAAATTCAATATACTGCAAATTACAGAAAGATTTATTAATTAAACTCAAATTTCTGCACCTGTGTAGCTTAAATCAGGAAACACTTCAACTTCAGACTCCTACAAACCTGCATATCTTGTCACGGTGCAGTTTAACGGACAGTTAAGACAAATGCAACCAATCTACGTTGCATTGTGATTGAAAACAACCCTAATTTGAGAGATTTTGCACACGAGACAAACCTATAATGCATTTAATAATATAAAGCAGGTTTATAAACGGCTACAGCACCAACCTGTTGCCTTAAACACGACTACAGATGAATACAAGAGCATCACATCATAGTTTAACGTCCACAAATTCAGCCAACAAACAGTCATGCTAACACCAGTTTATACCATTTCAACTGAGACTTTCATTCTTTGTCTTCTGTCACTTCACTGTAAATAAACCAATGCGAGGAGACAAATCCAACCAAAAGCCACAGTTCAATGTGTTTCCATTGACTCCTCATGAGTTATACAAGAACTATTACAAGAAGGTGTTTCAGACAGAAATAAAACTGAAAAAGTCAGAGAAATATTGGAAAACAACTATTTTTTTCTTCCTGACCCTTTTAATTTTGTTGTAATCTGTTATGGTTTACTTTGGGCCCAAAGCCCAGCCTGGAAACTTGGTACAGACCAATTATTGGATCTGATATTTATATTATTTTCCAATTACTAATATTTATTTAACCAATTTCCGATAAAATAAGCTACTTCAGCTCGGACATAGTTTACACCGTCCATCTGTAGCGTCCACACTCTCCTGCTTATCAACACTAGAGCTGCAACTAACCATTATTTTCAATGTTAATCAACCAATTGTTGGATTTCTCAATTAACCGATAAGCTGTTTGGCTTATAAAATGGTGAAAAACGGTGTTTTACAAAAGAAACCAGGATATATTTACATTTAAGGAGCTGCAATCAGAGAATTTAGATTCTGTTTCTGTAACAAGATTATTCAAAGTTTGTTTCTATTCAATTATCAATATAGTTGGGGATTAATGTCCATCTCTTTTGATTAAACATATGTAAAAATAACTAAATAAAGGCATCTGAACTTCATTTTTCTGTCGAGGTTGGTGTTTTTATGTGTATTCATTTTAACTGAGTAAAACCATATTGATCGGTTCCTTCCAACAAATCCGACCAACAGAACTTCTGCTAATCATCATGTGAACAAAGATGCAGAAGAAGCAGAAAGAAAAAAGCCAGAAATAAGACGCTGTGATTTCAGAATAAAACCCAAACGGAGGGAGACATTTTTTCATCGGCTGCTTCCTGCCACCATGACAAACACACTCGTGTACTCTCAGCTGGCGCGGTGGCAGGCGGCCCGCAGCCAATCAGAGCTCCCGATGCAGGGCAGGCGGCCAATGAGACCTCTGCTCTCTGCGGCAGCCAAGCTGTCAGGGTGAGAACAAGTGTGTAGGAGGCAGCGAGTGTGTTCCACTGTACTCTAACGCACATGTGTAGCTTTGATGGTTTGATGGCGCTGTCACTCACTCTGCTTTCTCCAACGCTTAGAATTCCGCTTTATTCCTTTAATCAATTCACTCCTGCGGTTTATATTTGACGTATAAAAGGCCGCTGCTGCATTTAAAGCTGCCAATTTTTACCTCTTTCAGTGATATTTCTGTGTTTATTTTTTCCTGTTGAACTTTTGTGTAGGTTTTTTTCATCTTGGCTCAAGCTGCTTCTCCCCCCCCTTCAACTTCATAAATAAATAATTGGCGTGTAAATAAATTAAACTGACGAAGGTCATGAGATGAACACGTGTGTCACCTTGGATACTAGCGGGACGTCCGACAGCAGATGTGGACAAACGGAAGCACAGAAAACTCACCCGAGTTGATTTTTTGAAAACATTTTTCACCGTTTTGTGATCAGATTAAATCTAAGTGTGCGTCTGCTTTAGCCAGATTTTGTGGAGTCCAACTACGACGTCACCCAGTTGCCCCGGCAACGCGGCCGGCAGGCACCTACAAACCGGAGCCAAAAAGCTAAGATGGCTGCCGCGGCGTGTTAATTATTGAAGAGGGTGCAGACGGAGGGTGGAGGGTGGGGGGGCGGGATGCTGGGTCACGGCGAGACCCGTTGCCGTGGCGACGGGGTCTCAGTGTGAACGTGGTAACCACGGCGCCGGGCAACGACCCCGAAACCAAAACGCTAAGATGGCTGCCGTGGCAACGGAGCGGCTGTTTACCTGCTGTATAGCAGTATAATCTGTCATGAATCTATTAGAAATTACAAGTTCTGATAAAGATAATGCAAAAAAACAACAACAAAACTGTACTGAACACTGCATCATTCATATCACATCCAATAATACACGAGATCCTTTAACCATCAACCAGAAAATAATAAGTAAAAGTGACATTTATATGTCTATATATGTTGTCAGTGTAAAATTAAAAACTATAAAATAAACCTATAATAGCAGAGATGAGCCGAATGAAACGCCTTTCCGTTTTTTCCCGTTATTTATTCTCATTTACATGTTTCAGACGCCTTCACATCCTTTTAAAACCAACAAACACGTCGATCTTTAGCCGCTGACGTCGTCCTTCCGGGTCGCAGAGCCATTTTCATTTTTAATCGTCCAAATAAAAACACGTCGGGCTCGGAGTCGTGGCCCAAATCTGAAACGTACACCTGTTTTCCTGGTGGGTTTTTACTCCTACATCGTTATAAACGTACAGTAAAAAAAGCACTAAAGCTCTAAACACAGCCTTCACATACATTAACGCGCTTTAATCCTGCAGCTCCACCGTTTTGGGTTTTTGCAGAGATTTGAACCTGGTTGACCTCTTTGTGCTAAGAGACGGCGTGCAGCCATTAGAGCGTCCAGCCAGCGGAGTTACATCAGCAGATCTCTTCCTGTCGTTCCTCAGTTATTTTACTGTTTTAAACTTTGAATAAACCTGCAGGTCTCATCAGGATGAATGGTTCTATTTAAGGGATAACAGTCAAAAAAACTGAAAAAAAAAATAAGATAAATCAACTTTCTGCACCACAGCAACAATCTACAAAAGAAACTCACTTTGCAACCTCATTAAAAAGGCTAAAAACACACGAAAAAGTCACAGTTTCACCCAAATTATGACATTTATCCAGGTAATTTCGGTACCAAACCTCAGAAAGTGTGATATTTTGGGCTTAAATCAAACCAGAAACTGAAGTCTGGTCGACTCTCCAAATATTCAGCCTCATTAAAAAAATACTAAACTCCATATAGTAATAATTCAACAAAAATATTGTAGTGTTAGCTTTAAAAACACATAAAATCCCAACTTTTTCTGTCTTTAGAGCAGAAATACTATTTCCAGTCCAACCAAGTCTCCATAAAAGCAGCTTCTTATACAACTACAGTACATTTTAATTTCATGTACGTATTTTTTGATAAGTTGTATGTGTTTGTAACGTATTACAAGTAAGTCCTTTATCAATTTTACAGCTTCATCAATCATATATTAGATGGGTAACCCAGTGAAAAAGTCACATTTTAACCCAAATTGTGACATTTTTCCAGGTAATTTTGGTGCCAAACTTCAGAAAGTGTGATATTTTGGTCCTAAATCAAACCAGAAAGTGAAACTTCAGTCTAGTCGACCCTCCAACCACATGACAGATGAGAATTTCCAAATATTTCACAACAAAACTACATTCCCCAGTATAAAATCTTTGAATTGAAAATGCAGTTTGCTTGTACACAAAGGTACATTTTCTCGCACTAATCACATAAACGAACTAAAAAGAAAAACCCACCCTGAACTCAAGACCCTTTAAATGGTTCTATTTAAGGGATGAAAGTCAGAAAAACCTGCTTTAAATGACCCGTGACATTGAATTTGTGTTGGATAAATGGAGATAAATCAACTTTCTGCACTACAGCAACAATCTACAGAGGAAACTGGCCTTGTAATCTAATTAGAAAGACTAAAAACGTGTGAAAAAGTCACATTTTAACCCAAATTATGACATTTTAACTGGTAATTTTGGTGCCAAACCTCAGAAAGTGTGATATTTAGGGTCTAAATCAAAACAGAAAGTGAAACTGAAGGCTGGTCGACTCTCCAACCACATGACAGGTGAGAATTTCCATATATTTCACAACAAAACTACATTTCCCAGTATAAAACCTCATTGAAAATGCCGTTTACTTGTACAGGAAGGTATATTTTGTTGCCCTAATCACATAAAAAAATTTGCAACTCTTTAAATGTTTCTATTTAGGGGATAAAAGTCAGAAAAACCTGCTTTAAATGACATTGAATTTGTGTTGGATAAATGAAGATAAATCATTTTTGTGCACCACAGCAACAACCTACAAAACACACTTACTTTATAATCTGATTAAAAAGGCTAAAAACACACAACAGAAGTGAGTAAACGCGATAAAATCACCTGAAATGGAGTTAAAACTGCAAAGACAGACACGTTTTTATGTCATCTGATCTAAATTTGTACATCTTTTTTCAGTGAGCTTTATCACACTCCAGCAGTTTGATCCCGATTCAAACTCACAAAAAAAGACGGAAATTCAAGCTGATGTACAAAATATTTCGCAGAAAGAAGGAAAAATGAGCGAATAGATGCCAGAGGATGCGGAGCACTGGTTTAGCTTTTTTTCTCCAGAGATGCAGTGGTTTCAGAGGCCGTTCCAGGAGCCTGACAGCTTAAATCAAGCGCACCTAAAGCGGTTCAAACGCAGCGAAGACGGTTCCCCCCGAACATCTGATTCTGATCCCGTTCAGCCTGGTGAGCCATAAAAACGTTAATAAGGATTAGAGTAGCGGCCTCCTGTGTGCATCGACTGACTGGTTCTGTTTCCACCGGGCCTGAAAAAACCACCTCATCTTATTTATGTGTCCGTCTGGGCCTGAAGGACTCGTGGAAAGTTACAGCCACAGCATGACGACTGGACAGAAAGACTGCATTTACTCATGATTTAGCTATTCTCAGTGTCAGTGGCGGTAAAAATGGAGCTAAAATTGATTTTCCTGAGTCTGGTACCAGTGGAAATATCATAGGATTGGTAGAAATACATCATTTAAGTGGTTTGTTCTCTGGGAAAACATACAAAGTGATGGTGAAGTAATGGTGGTCACTTCAGAGGCAAATCCAACATCTGGATCCTAATTTACTGTCCTCAAAATCTGATTTCTATACAACTAAACTGCATTTTCTATCACATTTTCATGGAAACGTATCACAAATAGGTTTCTAATCAACATATCATAGCCAATGGTCGGATTTTGACCCCAAATTATAACATTTTCCTGAAGTCTGACCAGTAGTTTTGGTGCCTAAACCGAACCAAGAAGAAAATAATGGTAGAAAATGGAACTAAATTGAGAGACTAATGGTATTTCGTCCAACCCAACCAACCACTCCGACTACCCCCCATGTATTCTGTCGCTCTTTCAAACCTTCTCACCACATCCCAAGCAACAAACTACATTACAGAATGTAGTTGAGTTGAATAGGAACATAATTATGTGGAGACTAGGTTGGTATACTCATGACAAACTTTAAAGTTCTGCTACAGTTGGTGATTAAACCCCTAAAAACTCACTTCTAAGAGTCAAAAATGCATATTTCAAAGTAGTTTTTTTTCCATTTGAACAAGCCTTTTATTGCTGCACCTCAAGCACAGCAGCTCACCTACAACCCTGCTCAGACATTGTGAAACTCCTCAACAATGCTTTATGCTGATATGAAATATTGGAGAAATTCAACCAAACATATTCGAATGATACAAAAAGCTCCACCTTGCAAGGATTGGTTCTTTCCATTTGTTACGGATGAAATTCTGGAAATCTGAACTTGTGTTTTTTTGAGTCTCACTGACACACTGCAGTTTAAAAATGGAAGTTCCACTCATTGTGTCCTCTAGCCTCTAAAAACCACAACATTGGCACGGTGACGTGATAAAACTTCCTTTTTTTCTGGATGGCGTCTTGATGTTACAAGGTTAAGTGGGTCCAAGTGTAAGAAGGACTGATAAAATCATCCTCTGACTCAATGCAGAGATATTAAAGCTCTCTAGCACATCAAACAACATTAAATTATCATAATATGGCAGATAATTTTGTCTATTTAGTCTGTTCAGTAGGAAATACAGCCAAAAGATTCCAATGTAAACTACTCAATGCTGCAATAAAAGGAACATTTACAAATGATCAAATGATCAGCAACATAAAATAACTATTAAACTCCATATAGAGTGTATATGATTAAATAATTAAACATAAATATGTTGTAGTGTTAAATACAGCTTTAAAAACACCTAAAACACCAACTTTTTCTGACTTCAGAGCAGAAACGCTAGTACCAATCCAACCAAGTCTCCACAAAAGTAGGTTCTTACACAACTAAGCTGCATCTCATATATTAGATGGGAAACCCAGAAAATGGAGGCCACACCTCGAACATGTAGTGATAAAGTCGCATTTTAACCCAAATTACGACATTTTTCCAGGTCATTTTTGGTGCCAAACCTCAGAAAGTGTGATACTTTGGACCTAAATCGAACTAGAAAGCAAAACTTGGGTCTAGACAACTCTCAGTATAAAACCTCATTGAAAATGCAGTTTACTTGTACAGGAAGGTACATTTTCTCGCACTAATCGCATAAACAAACGAAAAAATAAACCCACCCTGAACTCACGACCCTTTAAAACCAAGTCTGCACAAAATTAGGTTCTTATACAAATAACTGTATTTTCAGTTCGTATACATATTATTGTCGGCTTGCATGGGTTTGTAACGTATTTCAAGTATGTTTTTAATCAATTTTACAACTTCGCCAACCATATTAGATGGGAAACCCAGAAAATGGAGGACACACCTCTAAGATGTAGTAAAAAAGCTGCATTTTAACCCAAATTATAAAATTTTCCAAAGTAATCTTGGTGCCAAACCTCAGAAAGTGTGATATTTTGGACCTAAATCGAACTAGAAAGCAAAACTTCAGTCTCGTCGACTCTCCAACCACATGCCAGGTGAGAATTTATATATTTCACAACAAAACTACATTTCCCAGTATAAAACCTCATTGAAAATGCAGTTTACTTGCACAGGAAGGTACATTTTCTTGCACTAATCGCATAAACGAACTAAAAAAATCCACCCTGAACTGGCGACCCTTTAAAACAGCGTCGGAGAAAAGGCCGTTTGGAGACGCAGCCGCTAAGAGCCTCTAATAGGCAACATATGGAAGCTCGCCGGCTGCCAGCAACACAATCAGGACTGCATTATTTGGCCCACACTGGAATAATAAAGGAGGCAGATCAAAGAGCTGATTACTTCAGCACTCCGGAGCTGCAGGATTCTTTTTCTGTTTGTTCTTTCTTTATTTCTCTTTGTTGCCTTTGAATCATTCCTTCCTCGCCGTCCCTCTTTTCTTTTTACAGTCAGGTACGGCCATAATTTTTATTTAGAAAGCATGTGTGGAAGCCAAAAGACGTACGACATAAAACAAACCTTCAGTAGAGTGAAAACAGACCCAGATAATGGAGTTTACATTATTAGCATTGTTAGCATTGTTAGCGTCTTTATTCTAAGATTCCACTTGAAAAAAAGCCAGATCTGTGTTAATGCAGTGACAGCAGGAGCTGGAGCTGCAAACTGTGGGCTCTGTTATTATGCGCGTGCATGTGTGTGTGTGTGTGTGTGTACGTTGTGTGTGTGTACGTTGTGTGTGTGCATGTGTGTTGTGTGACCTATTTGCATGCATCCTGGCAGTGCTAGCGAGGGACAGAACGGGCATCAAACCAACGGTCCTCTCAGCATGGCACATCTACCATCACTACAATGCCCCAGTGTGTGTGTGTGTTTGTGTGTGTGTGTGTTTGTGTGTGATTGCGTGTTCAGGAGCGTGGTCCTGCACAGATACTAGCCCACTTCAACATAAAAAACGTGCCATTTTGCTCCTCGGAAATAAAAATGGACCGTGTAGCCCTTTTGTTGCTCCAGTGTGAAGCAAGGCACCAACGCTGCGGGAGGGTCGGCGGTGCAATTCTACACACAAAAACTACACAAACACAACACAACATCTCGTACGGATGAAGCTAATTGGTCCTGTGCAACATCACAACACACACACATTTATATATTTGGATGCTGAGCAGAAACACACCAAAAGATACGAGAGAGTTCAGGATTAATTTAAAAGAAGTCTAAAAATCTGGATTAATGACAGATTTGTGGAATTGCAATCAAACAATAAGGTAATATTAGTAAATTTAAGACAAATTCAAGCATCCTTGCAGGTGTTTATACAGACAGGAAGTGGAGTTTACATATAAAATGACTGAAAACTTCTATTTATATTAAAATGTGTCAAACCGAGCTTCCTCCTAACATCCAGACGCTACCACCACATGACAGATATATATGTGTATAATGTGTAAAAGTGTTTTTTTTTTTTTAAACAGCACATTTCATAAACCTTCGTAATTTAGATTTAACCTCTGTTAGGTTTTTTTCTTGTAGTCTTACAAAAAATCCTGTTAAATTCCTGTAACTACTGAGGTTAATTCTTGGTCATGGAACTGAGAATTGATGTTTTTTAATATTCATTCAACAGAACTTGTCACTACAGTCTGTTACTGTGCATAAACACCATAAACAGGAGGCTGCTACTATAGATTATGGCTACAATACTGGTACAGTAAGTGGATGACAGTGCTAATAATGAAATATAGGGTTTGGCATTCGAGTCCTTCAGGTCCTGCTGCAAAAATAATATAGAAAAATGGATGTTCTTGACAAGATATTCTGCATTTCATCCCAGCTTCCACAAAAGGACGTTCCTATACAACCAAACTGTATTATCTGTTAAATTCAGTCTGATTAATGTAGCATCAATTCACAACTTCTGTCATCTCAAGGGACTTAACATAGCAAGGTGAGAATTTATACAGAGAAATCCAACCAATCCAAACCTTAGAAAAGAACTCAGCAACAGTGGGAAGAAACAAACGAAAAAATCTCTTATTTCCCTGTAAGAACAAACAAAAATGAAAAAAAAAAAAAGAACTTTTGGCAGAACCAGGCTTGGGGAAGGCAGCCGTCTGCCTCGACCTGGTGGGGCGACGTTGGGAATTCTCACTTATACTTTTGAACATTTTCTGTTCGTTTTTTGACACATGACAAATATATTTCCAATCAATTTTACTGCTTCACTGTTTCTCCTTTCTAGCCAACCAGTCATATACCAAATGGGGTGGGACCTGTCACCATGGTAACCAAGCAAGTGGCTTCCAATTTGTAGTAAAAGACTCGTATTTTAACCCGAACCAGGACATTTTGCCAAACTCTAACCAAGTTATTGTGGTGGTTAAACTCATCCAAGCTTGTAACATGTAAAAGATGCATTTTCAAAGAAACTAACCATGAAGTTTTGGTGCTAAAACCAAATCACAAAGTAAACAATGAGAGAAAACTGAACTTAATTCTAAGACTGACGAAGGCGGCTATCTGGTTTATGCCACCGGTAGGGTTGTGTGGGTTTTTCAAACTGCCAATGTCACAAATTACATTTATTTCAAAACAAAATCATGTTCCTCTAAAAGAAAACAAAACAAATTGATAATGCAGTTTAGCTGCATTGGAACCTAATTTTACGGAGACTGGATTGTGCATTTACAGCACTCTAGTGTCGTAGAAAGAAAATTCAGACGACAAAATGAAGCAAATAATGGAAAATAAATTGTAATTCCAACAACAGAGCTGCTGACGTCCACAAACATCCGTCCACCTTTTTACAAGAACCGTCATCCCGAACCTCTAGCAGGATGTGTGTTAGCCGTCTGAGCTAAAGCGCAAACCGCCGCTTTGTGTTACTGTTTTTTTTCTTTTTCTGTTGTCTAAAGTGTGACAGCTGTCCGGTGTTTATCAGCGAGTCCATGCAGCCTCCTTAACAGCTCACCACAGCAGGACTGACCCACTAAAACACTCACACACGCATGTACAGACACACGCATGTACAGACACACACACACATGTACAGACACACACACATGTACAGACACACACACACATGTACAGACACACGCATGTACAGACACACACACACATGTACAGACACACACACATGTACAGACACACACACACATGTACAGACACACACACATGTACAGACACACACACATGTACAGACACACGCATGTACAGACACACACACACATGTACAGACACACACACATGTACAGACACACACACACATGTACAGACACACACGCATGTACAGACACACACACATGTACAGACACACACGCATGTACAGACACACACGCATGTACAGACACACACGCATGTACAGACACACACGCATGTACAGACACACACACACACACACATGTACAGACACACACACATGTACAGACACACACACATGTACAGACACACACGCATGTACAGACACACACACATGTACAGACACACACGCATGTACAGACACACACGCATGTACAGACACACACGCATGTACAGACGCACACGCATGTACAGACACACACACATGTACAGACACACACACATGTACAGACACACATGCTGGACAAAATGACAACAGCCCCGTTTTCCACTTTGATAATGAACACTGGGTGGGTTTTCTAGCGGTGTGTGTGTGTGTGTGTGTGTGTGTGTGTGTGTGTGTGTTTGTGCAGAGCGGCTCTAGGTTTAAAGTGGTGTCTCTCGCACAGATTCGCTTTATTCTCCAGCCAGAAAACGTTAACTTACTTAAGCTTGCTGAGCTTGTGCTCAGTGCATGTGAGAGCAGGCTTTATTACGCACACGGAAAAGGGGAAAAAAAAGAAAAATCAGCCGCTGAGAATGGGCTCCTCGCAGGAAGCGAAGGTCTGAGCGACGGCAGCAGAAACCCAATCCTCCTGATCGCTGCAGAACCGTGTCACGACGGACAAACACGGCGGAGAAGCGAGAAATAAGAGCCTCGGCGTTGGGCGATAATGCAACACAGACCGAGTTTTACAGCAGGAAGAAAAAAAAAAGGAAAAGAAAACCCAGCTGGGCTTTTTGTTGTGTTTTAAGAAGCCAAGAGAGCTGAATGAATCCACAAAATGTTCAGGTGCCACAAATATTTCAGATATAGTAGAAAAACTGTGTATTTAATGTGTAGTTTCACAGCTTTTCTAAAAAGTACTGATATTACTGAGCCAAAATATGACAGCTGTGTACAGAAAATACGTAATAAAATGTGCAACCTCAGGATAATCAGCATTTTTTCTATTTAAAAATGCTCAGTGCAGATTATTATTAGTCCTGCATCAATATATGAGCAGCACTTTACAGTTTCATGCAGGTCTGCAGCTAATATTTTAAATTATGGATTAATCTCCTGATTGTTTTCCAAATTATTACTGATACAATATTACGTTTATGAGGCTTGTTGTGACCAATAAATACTTCAAACTTCAAAAAAATGTCAATAATTAAGAGAAAAAGCAGCAAATTAGAATATGTGGAAGCAGAAACTACAAAACAGAAGCATTTTTACATTTAAAAATGACTCTGTCTCCATTTAACTTTATAATTTTATGTGTTTTTGTGCGCAAACATGTAAATCTGCAAAGTAACTGGAAGTATAAGCAGTTAAGCAAATGCTTTGGAGTAAAAAATACAGTATTTTCCTCAGAAATGTGGAGTATAACAGTTAGAAAGTACTACAGCTACCTCATATTTATACGTGAGTAAATGTTTTCTTTGCCCTGAGTGTTGCTTGGCAGGTTTTGTACACATTTAAAGCAAAACTGGACCTAGAAATGCACTTGAAACTATATTTTTTTGAAATAAAAACATAATTTGACCTTTTAAACCCAAGCGGTTGTGGTACCTGGACTGGGCCTGCTTCATAAAGTTCTCCTAAATGTCCATATCCATAGAAACAAATCCAAAAGGCTGCTCGGGGATTATGATATTTGCTTTTAAATTTATTTACAGTCATTTTTCTTTAAAAATAAGATGATATAATTGAAAAGCAATCAAGAAAAGACAACTTTCTTCATGGCGATGCTTGTAGAAAACAACATCTACCAGAAAGCATTAATAAAAGGTTAAAGAACAAAGGTGTATTAGCATGAAAAGAACATTAATCAATGTTTTATCAGAATTTATTTGCTAAATTTGAACGCTACAGAAGCCATAAGCACCCAGGAGGCTGAATTAACCATCATATCCAAAATCAAGTCGAATCAACCTGCTGACATTATACAACAAATTCGACAAATCCGAACTTCCTTCTTCGTTAGCTAATGAAGCTAACACTAGCGCTAGTAGCTTCACAATGAGGAGAACCTGTGTTTTATCACAGTCAGATGTGCTGAAGATGAATCCATTTATCAGTTTCCAATCAGAAATCATGCAGCAGAGGTCTTTAAACTCCAAACATGGCTGCCGGAGTGTTTGTCGGTGCCGCTAAAAGGCCGCTAACCGGATCCACCAACCGCCGTCATGTTCTGGCAGAACCTGAATCAAACCCGAGGCTCGGAGCTGCTCTTCCCACGGACAGGTCGGGGTGGAAATTCCCAGCTATCCCAAGAATGCTGCTCAGCGCTTCAGTCCACCTTCCCCATATGACACACACACACACACACACACACACACACACACACACACACACACACACACACACACACTGACGACGATGAGGAGTGTGTGCTGGACGCTTGTTATTTTGGCAGCTGCGACCTTCCACATTAAAGTCAAGGGTTTACAAAAGACGAGAGCGAAGAAGTGAGCGTCTGAAACGCAGCAGAGCAAAGTGTTTGTTTAAATATCGGCTGCACATTATCTCTGGTCCGAACGCTCCGTGTAATGCTTCATAAATGACAAAATCTAAATATGTCCAGGCCGTACTGTAAATACTCAGATATGGATCAGATGAGCAGCGACTCTGGAGCACATTAAATCTTTGGATAAAAATGCAAATTCAAGCGTTAAAATACCCAAATTTAGTCGAAAACGGCTAAAAAATTAATGGATTTGAGATATTAAATAGCAAAAGGTGCATTTTATGGTGCTTTTTTTTTGCATTTTTCACTAGAAAATAATACATTTCCTGCTCGTGCCATCAATGCTACACCTGCCATGCAAGGCCCCTTTGCAAGAGAGATAAATCTGCTTTATTTTAAAATAAATGCACGTCAAATATCAACTTCACACCTGCACCGACAGAACAAAACACCGACTTCATGCACAACTCCTCGCTGCAGGTAAACACAACACCCGAGTCGAAAACAGCTAAAAAAAATCAGTGTCTTACAGAGCAAAAGGTGCATTTCGTGGTGCATATTTTGCAGTTTTTTCTTTTACAAGAAACTAAAACATTTCCTGCTCGTGACGTCGACGTTACACCTGCCATGCAAGGCCCTTAACAGGAAATATGTTGGAAGAAGGATAAATCTGGGTTTTTTTTTAAAAATAAATGCACGTCAAAAATCGCCTTCACACCTGCACGGGCTGCATAAAGCGCCCCAAATAACGACACCAAACTTGACTCTGTGATTATCTTTCTCTAACCTCTGCAACCCGACAGCAGCGTCATCATCGAGCATCGTTTCAAATCCCCACAGCCACATTTTAACACGACACTGAGCGAGGCTGCATTAACCCCCCGACCCCAAAACCACACACAAAACAAAACAAATAGGAAGCAACATTAAAAAAAGAGTACGTATGGACTTAAAATATAACGTCGGAGCTTAATAACCCGCAGAAAACTGGCAGCAAATGAACCGGAAACCACACTCAGAGTTCTAGATTTCTATGGAGACGCACACAAAGCCACAACGCACCTTTATTCAAAATTAAAACGCCATCGCAGCGGCTCTTCATCAGACGTTTATATTTCAAACGTGACAAGTATGACATCACTAATGACCTGCTAATTAGCCTTCTCCCTGCATTAGTAATGCAGGAAGTCACGAAGAAGAGGCGGAAAAGTGAAATTAAATAAACGCAAAGACAGTGAAGGCGTCAGGTAGGAATGAAACATCATGAGAACGTTTTTCCTGTTTAATTCGAATTATGTCCAGAAAATAAAAGCACAGGTGAGATTAAAATGCTTTGTTTAATAGATTAGATCACATAGAGAAAGAAAAATGCTTTAAAAGGAGCCAAAATGACTGAATTCTGCAACTATTCAATATGAATTTCACTGTAAATGTGACTAAAATGAAAATATAAAGAAGCAGAGGTGCGTTCAAGAGCGTCACACAGGAAGACAGGTGGTCAGTGAACGCATCGCAACAGGTGTGTGTGTGTGTTTAAGTTTCAAAAATGCAGTTTATTGTGTAAAATAGCAGCAGCAGTGAATGTGTGTGTGTCTGTGTGTGTTTAAAAGCAGCGGTTTGTGTATCAGCGGCAGCATCAGTGTCAGATAATCTGATGCAGGAGGATTAAGTTTAAGCCCGGACGAACGAATGGTGTGTGTGTGAGGCTTTAAAACACACACACACACACACACACACACACACACACACACACACACACACACACACACACACACACACACACACACACACACACACACACACACAGTTTACAGCGACTACAGACAACCACAGTGACCCTGCAAACACACACACACAGTCGCAATTTATTCCTTTCTTTTAAATACATTTTTCAGCATCTTATTCAAAAGAAGCTTCACTAGTGTGTGTCAAGTCATGAAAACACACAATATAAACCCACAAAACACACACACATATTTAAATAATGTTTTCTAGAATTTTTTTAATTGTAAAAAAATAAATAAATAAACCGAAAGCAAAAGACTTAAAAAAAAAAAAAAAAAAAAACTACAAACACACACTCATCAAAGACGGACAGATGTTTTTTTTTTTAGCATTTCTGAAAAACTCGACACACACTCACACATAAAGACAGACACACACACTCCTTTTTGTATATATATTTAAATGCATAAACACACATAAATAACAGTCGAGGCACACGTGTACGCAAAAAAATACACAATAAAATCATCTTTTTTCGAGTTGTTCAAACAGAATAAGTCAAGCAGATGGAGGCCTGCACACACACACACACACACACACACACACACACACACACACACACACACACACACACACACACACACACACACACAATGCGTCTATTTATAAAGTTATAATTGCATAACATGCTGTGCTCTAATTCCAGCCTACTGAGCACACAGGATGTCCACACACACACACACACACACACACACACACACACACACACACACACACACACACACACACACACACCGGCTTCACAACAACACAGTCGCTTTTTACTGCAGACACACACTCAGTTTATTACACGTATGTAAAAGAAAAAATGGAAAAAAACACGTGTGGATCTGCATGTTCACAGCTGCAGGCGGGAAAAATCATCTGTGTGATTTAATGCTTTTATTTTCTTAAATTTGTCCCAGAGGTTGAGGCAGATTCATGAAACCGAATTAAAATATTTCAAATGGTGAACTATGATTTACTTTGCAGAAATATTTCGAATAGAACGAGATAATCGGGAGAAAATTTTGGTTGGCCTATGACCTCGACTCCTCTGCAGAGGAAAAACTTCAATTTCAAATTAAAACTGAACAAACGTTCAGTTAGAAATGATTTTGAACCGGCACTTATTTGGAGAAACGAAAAGAAAATCTGCTTGAAACTGGAACTGGTTCACAAAAAACGGCCTAAATGTAATTTCGTGATTGGTGTTCGGTGTGTTTGTGAGGAAAGCGGTTCAATAAACTGCAGACAAACACGACTGAAGTGTTGAAGCTTCGACGCTCGCAGCGGACTGCAGGATTCTTCTTTTTTTTTTTTTTTTTTTGGCAGCCGGCTTCTTCAGGACTCTCCTAATTAAAACTCACTGAATATTCAAACGCTGCGTTAGCATAACAATAGCCGGCTGGCCGGGCCGCCTTTAAATGAGGCCTTTTGTTTTTAGGCGAGCTTTCTGCTGCCTCATTAAGCCGTCGGAGCTTAAGTTAGCGAGCCGACAGCCGCTACCCGGAGCTCAGGCCTCGGCCCTCCTCCTCCTCCTCCTCCTCCTCCTCCTCACCTCCCTCCTGCTCTCCCCACACCAAAGCCCCGATTCAGCCTCTCTCTGCTCGGTGTCTCCGGGCCGAAGCTGCTGATCTGTCCGAGCCTCTCCTGCCCCAGTTTCCTGCTAGACAAACCGGAGCAGCTCGGAAAGCAAACGCCGCTTCACGAGCGTTTTATCCGGCGGCGAGCAAACAAGCCACGATG
The DNA here is from genome assembly GCF_022539595.1 of Amphiprion ocellaris. Taxonomy (NCBI): domain Eukaryota; kingdom Metazoa; phylum Chordata; class Actinopteri; family Pomacentridae; genus Amphiprion; species Amphiprion ocellaris. The sequence goes on along the minus strand of NC_072782.1, from coordinate 30,277,199 downwards.
CCGGCAGACAGACTGAGACGAGGAGGTAAAAAAGACCAGATAGAAGGCGGCTTGGCACCGGATCAACACAATGTGCCATCCAGCCGCCAAACAAAGCGCCGGAGCCTCGCCGGGCCCCGTGGCACCGAGATACAAAGAAGGCCCCGGAGCCACTACGGCGAGAGAGCAGGTACAAAAAGGCCCGATGGCCGACGGCAGCGAGGAGGAAGTGGAGGAGGAGGAGGTCGGTGCAGCCGGATGGAGGCCGGAGACCCGACAGGCGGCGAAAACACAAGAAGGCAACTGTTGGTTCGGAGAGACGACGGAGTTGGAACAACAGCAGCTCTGTTTGGGAGCGTCTGAGCCCAGAAAAATGCAAACCAGAGGAATTACAGCGGCAAAGAAAACCTGCACAATTTCTAGAATTCACACATAACTGCAGACGAAAGTAGACATTTGAGAAATTGCAATTAAACCTTCGTAAATGTCTTTGCTTCTGGAACACAAACAGCACACTCCAGCCTTCAAGCTGCAGCTTCAGCCTTGTTTTCCTTCATTTAAGAACCGTTTTCTTGCTAATATGCTAAAAAAGCTCTAAAATCACGAGCACGGGATTCTTTTTTTAATCAGAAACACTCCTCTCCCCTCCGTCCTCGCCGTAATTTTCATTTCCTCCATGTTTTCTTAGCCGAGACAAAGTCACACAGACAGTTTGCTGACAGGTGGATCTGCAGGAAATCCCAGCTTTCATTTGCACCTGCGACTCACACACATTCCTGCTTCTTTTTTTCTTTTTTAACGTGAGGAAAACCTGTGAAATCCATTCAGCTTGGCTTCGCTTTACACCTTCATCCATCCATCCCTCCCTCCCTCCCTCCTCCCCCATTCCTCTAAATCACCTCACCCTGTTACTGGTGTTTTACAGGTGGGAGTTACTGGGAGACAGACAGGTTCACAGGAGGTCAGACAGCATCACACTCGCTGGATGACTTTCTCAGATGTCTGTCCAGACTGGGATTTTTTGGGGGATTTTCTTTGACACCGAAGCACCTATTAGTCATTTTAAAATAACAATTCCTGCCTTTTTTTTGTACATTTGTGGACCTCAAATGCTGAGATTTGCACCATTTGCTGCATTTAATGCATTTTAAAGGCATGAAAGCAGATTAAAAATAAGAGAATATCACTAATAATTATACTAAATGCAATTATTTACAAGCAGTTAAGGAGAATTTACTGCCAGGCTTGCCTGAAGTGATTTTTTTTTGTTTTTCTGAGGATTTGCAAATACAAACTGAGGCCAATTTGAGACAGAACAAGCAGCAGTTTGTGCACTTTGAGGCTCAATACTTTTAAAAATATTAAATATCATGTGTCAGTCTCAGCAACAACAACGTAAAAAAATCAATCCAATCGCGGGAATAATGCTCTTATTTGGCTGCTTTTTAAAAAATTAGAAAAGAAGATTATATCGAGCAGAATAACGAGGCGCTTCGTGTGTAAAAACCAGGAAACACAGGCATAAAAAATACAACATGTAGAGTGATTTTTAAAATTATTTTTTAAGAAATATTACACATATTTGGGGTAGTTTATTTATCCAGCAGCTACAGGAGCGTCGCCGTGAAACACACCCGCTCCTCGGCTGATTTAAGCCCGTTTTTATGCGCGGCGGCGAACCGAGCGCGCCGCTTAAAGTTGGTGCGTAAAAAGGCGACACTCCTCACCTTCACACCTCTTTCTCTCTCTCACTCTCTCTCACACGATTTCTCCCAGGAGGAAAAAAGGGAAGAGAGAAGGAAGATGGATGCGCGTCTTACCGCTTTGCCGTTGTAGTAGTACATGAGCGAGCTGCCTGTCATCCCGGGGATCGTGTACGCACAATACATCGTTCCTCTCCTCCGCAGAAAGAAGGAAAAAAACTCTTATTTCTCCTTTTTCTCTCTCTCTCTCTTCGGTTCTTTCTTATTTATATTTTGTTGGTTTCTTTATCTCCCCGTAGCCCCGTCTTCTTCTCCACCTTTTTAAAAAATCTTCTAATGAACTTTTTCTTGTGTTTTTTTTTCTTCTTCCTCCCTTGTTATGATCTCAAACTCTCGCCGCTCCGCTCGCGTGTTTCCTGCCTGCGCGTTTTTTTCCCCGCCGACAATTCCTTCAGTTGCATTTTCCCATATGGCCGAGCCGAGGCACGCGGAATATGCAAAGTAGGCAGAGAGAGAGAGAGAGAGAGAGAGAGAGGGAGAGAGAGAGAGAGAGAGAGAGAGAGGGAGAGAGAGAGAGAGAGGAGTGGCCCTCCCCCTTCTTCTCCTCCTCCCTCCACCACCGCTCTTCTTCTATCCGGAGCGCGCAGAATGTGCAGAAAGAGACGGCGGCGGGGGCGCGCACGGTTTGCCGACACTCTTTCAACTTTCCACAGTAAATCTGGAAGCCATCCTCCCCTCTCCTCCTCCCCCCCTCCTCCTCACCCCTCCCTCCCTCCGCAGATCGCCGCGTGCCTTTGAACTAAGCCGAATATTCACCTTTTCCACTTCTTCTTCTTCTCCTTTATTCTATTCTCATTTTAAAAAACATTTCTGTCTCCACTTGTTTTATTCTTTTCTTATTTTCCTCTCATCCTTCCTGTTTTATTTTATTTAAGATCTATTTAACACAATTTTTCCTCCTTTTTATTCTTTCTCTCCTCTTGTTTCTTCCTTTTATCTCCATCATCCTCCTTTTTTGTTTCTTTTTCTCCTTTATGTTTTATTTTCTTTTCTCTCCTTCATCCTTTCTTTTTTATTCTACTTCTTCCTCTCTTCCTGTTTCTTCTTCTTCCTCTCCTCATGGTTCCTTTCCTTTCTTTAATGCCAGTTTTCCTTTCCTCTGATTTCCTCCTTTTCTTCCTCTCTTGCATCCTTTCCTTGTTGTTATTCTATTCCCTCCATAGTTTCTTTCTCTCCTCTCTTGTTTCCTTCCTTTCTCTCCTTCATTCCTCCTTCTATCCTCTCCTTGTTTCCTCATTTCCTTTTCCTTTTGGTCTCTTTCTTCATCTCTTTTTGTTTCTTTCTCTCCTCTTTTGTCATTAATTCTCATTTTTTTCACATTTTCTCACATCTTTCTTTCCTGTCCTCACTTGTCATTTCATCTTTTTCCTTTTCCTTCTTTTCTTTCCTTTCTTTAATTCCAGTTTTTGTCTTGGTTCTGTTGTTTCCTCCTTTTCTTTCTCTCTTGTTTCCTTTCCTGCTTTTTATTCTATTCCCTCCTCCATAGTTTCTTTCTCTCCTCTGTTGTTTCCTTCTCTTATGTCCTTCATCCTACCTTCTTTTCTCTTTTTGTTTCCTCATTTCCTTTCCTCTCTGGAGTCCTGCTCTCCTCCTGTTTTCTTCTTCCCTCTTCTTTTTTCTCCTAGTTTCTTTCCTCTCTTTAATTCACTTTTTACTTTCATCCCCTTTCTCCTCATTTATTCTCATCTCCTCACATTTACTTTCCTTTCCTGTTTCCTTCTCTCCAGTTTCTTCCTCTCCTCTCTGGTTTCCTCCTCCAGTCTCCTTCATCTTCCTATCATCCATTCCTCTCATTTCCTCATTTCCTTTCTTCATCTCATCCTTCCTCTCTTGTTTCCTTCTTTCATCTCCTCCATCCTCATTTTTTTTGCTTTTCTCATTTCCTTTTCTTCTTCCTTCATTTGCTGTTCCTCGTGTCTTTCTCTCCTATCTTCTTTCCTCCTCTTATCTCCTTGACTCCGCTTATTCCCTTTCTTATCTTTTCCTGTCTCCTTCTTCCTTTCCTCGTACTTTCCTTGGTTTCCTTAGTTCCTTTTGCTCCTTTTGTGTTTCCTTGTCTTACTTGCTTCATCCCCACTTGTTCTTCCCTCTCTTCCTCATTTCCTTTCCTCATTTCTTCCTCTTTTCTCATCTTCTTCTTCCTGTCTTGGTTCCTCATTTTCTTTCAGTCATCCTCCTTTTTCTTTTTCCCTTCTTCCTTCCTCCTAGATTTCCTCCTAGTTTCTCTTCTTTTTCTTTCAAGCTCTTGTTTCCTTCTTCCTCATTTCTTCTTCTCTCTTCATATATCGTGTCACTTCCTGTCCTCGTTTTCGACAGTTTTTCAAAACAAACTTCTCCTTTGTACACGGAATCAAATCACTGTATTGAACTGAACTAGAATTTCCTCTGTAACGGTTTAAACCTGAAGGTATATGACTTTCTATCTTTTTAAATAATCCCAGAAACAAAATAACAAGTGTATTAGGACTATTTGTTGTATTAAACTAAAAAAAAAGCTAAAGTAGATGAATAAATGAATAAACTGTGTCTGGATCTGCTCATAGAGGGAGTCAGAAACACCCGTAAAACTGCACGTCTGACCCAATGTTTGGATTATTTCCTGGCTCGTGGTGGTGTTTCTTAGAATATAGACAACTGGCTGTGATTGTTCAGCTCCATTGTTCACTGACTTTTATCTAAATATAATCGTGTCCAAACAAATAAGTGTGTGTGTACGGAGCTGCTCGGCTGTTTATTCGCGACACGACCGCAAAGTTTCCTTCAAACTTGTCAGATGGTGTCCTGGAAATTAAAGGTAAACTTTAAAAGTCTGATTGACATTTGGAAGGAGAAGAAGAAGTAAAGTAACCGACTTCCTGCCAAGATTCACCACCGCAAGACGACATTTTGGGTCGCTTAAAATCGGCGTTCGAAAATTTGAATCCGTCGAAACTCTAATTAACATCCACAGTATTTCTAAAAAATGGTACTTTATTGTTGTACAGTGTTTGACTGTAAAATGACACCATTTTGCTGTATTTAAATCAGCAAAAATACCATTATCATACACATATTTGCTGTTGTTTTGAAGAAAAATTTGCAAACTAAAGACTGACACATGGTCGGTGAAATCACAATATTTTGATGGTTTTAAATCACCTAAAATATCCCTTATTTTATAGATATTTGGTATTATCTGAAAGAAAAAACAGTTTTTAAAAATCACAAAATATATATTTTTAACTGTTTTTATAGTTTTCACTGTTTTGTTAAATCACAGCACCATTTTACCTTATTTAAATCAGCGAAAATATTATTTTTCAGATATTTGCTGTTTATTTAAAGAAAAATTTGCATATTAAAGACTGACAAATGGTAAATTATTTAACTATCATGTCACAGATTTTTTTTCTATCTTGTTAAATTAGAGATAACATCTAATAAAATAACAGAAAACAAAATTTAATTTACAAAAAAACAAAAGTAAACTGTACATATTAAATAATCTCTATTTCTAAAAATGGTAATTTAGTCTTTTACAGTGTTTGACAGTAAAATGACACCATTTTACTGTATTTAAATCAACAAAAACTATCATTATTTCACAGATATTTACCATTATTTGAGAAAAATGTGCATAATAAAGACTGAAAAATCGTAAACTATTTTTAACTATTATTTCACAGACTTTCCTTGTTTTATTAAATTCCAATATTTTGCAAAATCGCCTGAAAAAAGTTCAAATAAAAATAAAAGTATTTTGTTCTTTGACAGTGCACCCAGTCTGTGTTTAAATGATCTAAACATATTATTATACAAATATTTTCAGTTATTTTCACAGTTTTGGAACATTACTGTCCCACTTTTTTTTTACTATGTTTTTCTGACATTTTTTTTTAAACACGATTTACTTTTTTTTTAAAAATTGAAATACGTTTCACATAGAAATGAATACTTTTTCCCCATAATTTTACCAATTAGTGCCTCTAATTTAGTAAAATAGGAATAATATGTTTAAAAAAAAAGTTCAAAAGCTGTTGAAAACAGAGATTTTTGAGGTGTTTTAAACGGGGATAAATCAGGTTTAAGAAGTCTCATTTGCAGAGCAGGAAACTACATTTCCCATAATGCACCTCTTCTGTTTCCAAAGCTCAAACCCTGACGAGTAAAACCCTAAACTCTCCACGAGTAAAATCTTGAAAATACAAGAAATTTTAAAAAATGACAAAAGGGCGAGGGACATAGCAGCAAATAGGATAAACAGAGAGAGAGAGAGAGAGGAGTCACCAAACAGTCGGACAGACGAGCAAATTTCATATTAACGTCGTCATCATTCATCCCATTGGAACAAATAATAGAGTCCAAAACGAGCGAGCAGACCTCCCAAACCTCCCTCTCTCTCTCTGTTTGCTGCTAGGTCTCTCGGCCGCTCGCTCGCCTCCTCTTTCAGCTTTAATTTGATTAAAAAGCGAGCTGCAGGAAGGGGAGGGCTGATGCACATCTAATAAGTGGACCATCTGTCTGCAGCGCTGGCTTCCTCCCAGCATTGTACCCGAGCAGACTGCACAGGGAACGGAGGCAGAGATGGAGGGATGAAGGGGAAATAAGGAAACAAACACCAAAACATACACAACCCAAAAAAGACAGAGAGAGAGAGAGAGACCCGGTTCAGGAAAAAAAGAAGCAGAGGCAGCGCTTTTAATTTTGGGCCTGACGCCTGCTTGGTCAACAAACCTGCAGAGGAAGAAGGATGAAGAAATAAAAGAGGAGGAGAGAGGAGGAACAAAGAGGAGGGATAAGAAGGAAAGAAAAGAGGAGGCAGGTGAGGAAGGAAGGAGGGAAAAGGAAAAAAGAGGCGAATCTGAGATGAAAAACAAGAGGAAAGTGATGAGAAGGAAGAGAAATGAGATGAGAAAAGAAGGGATGAGGAAAAAGAGGATAGATGAGGAGGATGAAAGAAAACAAGAGGAGAAAGTGTCAGAGAAAAGGAAGGAAAATGAAAGTTGAGCTTTCATTTTTGCTCAAACTAACCTTTCATCTGAAGGTAGTGCAACCTGTGTTTTCCAATTAAAAAACATCATGTTTTTAAATATGTTTAAACTGGATCCATGTGTGGTCAATTAATGTCTATTTGTGGTTATTTAATGACTATTTTACAGATTTTTCTGTTTTTGTTAAATTATAGATAATAAATCATAGCAAAAAGTATTAATTTACATGTTAACTGTAAAAGAATATGGCAAAAGTGTAAATAACGCCCACTTTATTTTTACAAGTTGTAATTTGTTCATTTAAAACATTTAATTGCAAAATTCTACACATTTTCGTGTATTTAAATCAGCAAAAAAAATTGAAAGACATTTTTTATATTATGTAATTTTTTTACTGTAATTTTGCTATTTTTTCCTGTTTAGTTTAAATTTTGTTAATTAATTTTTTAAAAAATGTTTTAACGGTTATTTGACACATGAATTAGGGTTAGTTAATTTTTTAAAAAATTTTTCAATATAATAAAAATGTATTTTAAAAAGTTAATATTTGTTTTAGCTGGTATTTTACACTGCTTCCTGTTTTGTTACATTATAACATATTTTTTTAAAACCATTTTTCAAAGATGATTTTAAAAAATAGTAAATATTTGTTTTCACCTTTATTTTACACATTTTGCTAAATTATTATTTTTTCTATATAATTTAAAAAATACATTTAAAAAACAGTTCATATTTATTTTCAGTTATTTTACACATTTCCCCCATTTTGTCTAATTATAACTTTTTAAATAATGTTTTTAAAATTAGTTTTCTTCTATATAATTTAAAAATCGATTTTAAAATAGCAACTATTTGTTTTTACTGTTATTTCACAGATGTCCACAATTTTGTACATTTACAGAAAATACCTAGTAAAATCACTGAAAAAATACCACAGAAAACAACAACAAAGAAATAATTTAACAGGGCAAAACTACACACAATGTCGAAGCGCTGATTTACGATTAAAAATACGTAACCGATGAGGCAGATGTGACGGTCGTGCACGTCAGTAAATGTACTGCAGATCAGCTGTAATACCAAAATAAACCACCAGGTGGAGCCTCTAACTGTTTAATACTGTAGTCGCTCTATGTTGAAAAGCAGAGAGCATTGTGGGAGTTTACCTAGTAAAGGGGCACCATGACAAAGACTACTGTGATGCCTAATGCCCACTAACTAACTGTTGACTCATTTTCTTTGCTAGACGAGCAGAAAATGTCACATACGAAATGACGTCTGATTAGTTAATTGTTTCATTACTGAATAATCAGTTATTGATTGATAATGCTGACGACTATTAGCTAAGCTACACTGTTGGGGGTTTGCGTGTCTTTATAAACATTTTTTGGGGTAAATAGTCATGCAGGTTGTAAGATTTGTTGAGCAACCATCTGTGGAGGTTCTGTCTGAGCTGAATGTCTGGATGATCAAAATCGTGCTGAATCCAGCGTTTTAGCATTTCGTACCTAAAACCACCTAATTTACAGAAACACCTGGACTGACTAGTAAGAAAACCAGAGTAAACTTCGTCTTCCTGCTTTATCTTTGATTATTTCTTCTTTTTTATCCCACAAAACCTCCTCTTCCTCCACCACAAACCCTCCATTAATCCCTTTCCCATCCTTTTTATCTTCACATTCGACCCGTCTAAATTCTATAAAATATTTTTAACACTATAAAATACTTTTAACTCTATAAAATATGTGGAAATATTTTAAAATACTTTTTAACTCTATAATATACATTTAAGTACTATAAAATACATCTAGATACTCTAAAATACATCTAAACTCTATAAATATTTTTAACAGTGTCAAATACTTCTTAACTACAAAATACGTCTAAACTCTATAAAATATTTTTAACTCTATAAAATATGTCTTAACACTATAATATACATTTAAATACTATAAAAATACTTCTAACTCTATAAAATACGTCTTATCTATAAAATACTTTTAACACTACAAAATACTTTTAAATATAAAATACTTCTTAACCCTATAAAATACTTTTAACACTTAAAAACAGTAAATAAAAAACTAAAATGAAAAAAAACATGTTTAAATATGCCTCCAGATTCTTTATAATATAATAAAAAATTATACTAAATATGTTTTAAATATGTCTAAAAACTAAACTCTTAATTCTATAAAATACTTCTTACACTATAAATTACTTCTAAACTCTATAAAATACTTTTCACAGTATAAAATACATCTTAATACTATAAAATAAGTTTTAACTATAAAATACTTCTTAACTCAATAAAATACTTTTAATACTATAAAATACTTTTTAACTCTATAAAATACTTTAAACACTATAAAATACTTTTGAACTGGATTATGGAGTCAAAACTCAGTGTAAACTTTGTCTTCCTGCTTTATTTTTGATTATTTTTTCCTCAGTCTGTTCCTTTTCCATCCTCTTTTATCTTCAGTCTCGAGCCTTTTTTTCCCCGTTTTCCCTCCTCTTTTAAATTTCACGCCCCCTCCACTTTTCCTCCTCCATCTTCCTCCTCATCCTCCTCCTCCTCCCTCTGCGGCACTGAGATGACAGTTAATCCCTGGTTGAATTATAAGCTCACATTTCATCCCAATTTCACACCGACGGGATTTTCCTTCACATTACGACGCCCAGTTGTCAGTCTTCGCCTCGTTTCATCCGTCGCCTCCTTTGTCTTCCTCAGATATCTGCAGACGTCGCTCTTTCTGTTGGACTTTACTTGTTTCCTCTTTCTTTTTCTCCTTTATTGACTTTTCTCTCCCTTTCATTTCCTTCTTTCCCCACTCTTCCTTTATTCTCTCGCTTATCTTGTTGGGTTTTTTTCTTGCATTAACTCCTTTTATTTTCCAAAAACACTCAGCATGATCACACTTTGTTCTTCATGCTTAAACTTTCAATCACAGATCTTTGATTTGAGTTTTTATGCTGCAGGTCTGAATTCACAAACAGTAACCAGCAGGACAAAAGAGTTTAGAGCTCAAAATCTCTTTGATATATATATTTATGGTGAAAAAATAAGCCTTTTGCTCATTTTGGACTACATTTATAGGCGAGCTAGTCACTGCTTTTGTATACTGTTAAAAAAATAAACATTTTAAGCTGTAATTTCTGGGACAATTTACTGTTTTACAGAAATGTATCTGTTTTGTTAAATTACAGATAATTTGATAAAAAATCAAACATAAAGAATATCTTTTTTTTTTTACAATGTTTGACAGTGAAATTACAATATTTTATGTATTTAAATCACCTAAAATATACCTTATTTTATAGATGTTTGGTTTTATTTGAAAGAAAAAATTGGCATATTAAAGATTTTTTAAAATTATAAAATATTTTTTAGCAGTTTCAACTATTTTTTTTTTTAAACAGTTTTAAGTTTTCTCGGCTTTGTTAAATTACAGCATGTTAAAAACTGAAAAATGGTAAATTATTTTTTCAGCATTACTTTAAAGATGTTCCCTGTTTTTGTAAAATCACAGATAATATCTAGTAAAATCATAGAAATAAACACAAATTTACATGTTAACAGTAAAAAAAAAAGCCATTATTTGAATGTGAAAAGTAAATTAATAATTGAAAAACTGTTAATTATTTTAAGTTCATTTGACAGATTTTTCCGGTTTTGTTAAATTATAGATAATATCTAGTAAAATCACAGAACAACATTTATTTACATGTCAACTGTGAAAAAACAAACTAATTAATGTCCACATTACAATCTGTAATTCTAAAAATGGTTAAAAAAAATTAAAATAAAAAAGTCTGTAAAATCATGTTTAAAAATTGCATATTAAAGGCAGACAAATGGTAAATTATTTTCAATTGTCATTTTACAGATTTTTTCTCTATAACAGAAAATATCTGGTGAAATCATAGGAAAAAAAACAAACAATGTAAATGTTAACTGTAAAAAATAAACTATAATTAACCTCCTCAGAAATCTGTAATTCTACAAATGACGTTTGTTTGACGTAAAATCACACGATTTTACTGTATTTAAATCAGCAAGAAATATTTTTATTTTACAGATAATTGCCATTATTTGGAAGAAAAAAATATATTAAAGATTTACATACAGTTTATATTTTTTTGTTAAATATTTTGTCAAACTACACATAATATTTAGTAAAATCAAATTTTAATGAATGTTTATTAAATGAAATAACTTTTATGCTGGCTTTTTATTTATTTTTTTTACAGTTAACGTATAAATTAATACTTTTAACTCTACTTGTACTAATTACTATAAAATACATGTAAATACTAAAAAATACTTCTTAATTCTATAATATACATCTAAATACCATAAAATGCCTCTACAAAATACTTTGAATACTTTAAAATATGTCTTTAGACTATAAAATAGTTTTAATTCTATAAAATACTTTTAACACAAAAATATATCTTAAATCTATAAAATACTTAATATCATAAAACACTTTTAACTCTATAAAATACTTTTAACACTAAAAATATTTTAAACTCTGTAAAATACTTTTTAATTCTATAAAATACTTTTAAACTCTATAATGTACATTTCAATTCTATAAAATACTTCTTTATATGTAGTGACTGATTTTGGACACAGCATAAAACAGGAAGTGCAACAGGAAGTAGAATGGCCGGTAAGACTCTGTCCTTCAAAATAAAAGCCCTTAACATCGAAATACATTTTATATGTTGTTATACTTTAGAAAAAAAAGTTACAAGGTTGTGAGGAAGAAAAAAAAGAAGAATGACAGCGAGAGAAGGAAGGAAGAGAGTTTTTTTTTAATTCTCTCTCTCTCTCTGGTGTAATCAGGATCAAAAACCTGACGTGGCCTCAATTCTGACAGAGAAAATCAGACACTAATTTTCCTCCAAAATACAAACTAAGAGCTGCAGAGAGTCCCGAAAGTGTTTGGAGAGGGTGTGTGTGTGTGTGTGTGTGTGTGTGTGTGTGTGTGTGTGTGTGTGTGTGTGTGTGTGTGTGTGTGTGTGTGTGTGTGTGTGAGTGTGTGTGTGTGAGTGTGTGTGTGTGTGTGTGTGTGTGTGTGTGTGTGTGTGTGTGTGTGTGTGTATGTGTGTGTCTGGCATCCATCAGAACCACAGCTTGCCAAAAAAGCAGTAAGCACAGTGCAGAGAGAGCGAGGGAAGGCGAACGAAGGAGCGCCGCTGCACGCTAATTATGTATGCATGATTTAATCTGCGACTCAATAATATGCAAATATATTCATATGTTAGTTTCTTAATTAAAAATGCAAAGCAGCCCTTATGGTGATTTTTCTGTGATTTTCCTTTCAGCCTAACAAACGGAACATTTTGAGAAATTCAACAAATTGGAGGGAAGCTCTTCGGCAGGGGGTTAGCGCAAAAAAATTAATAAAAAAACAAAAAACAACTTCCTACTTCAACTTCCTGTGAGGAAAAAGGAGGAGCTGCAGGAAGAGGAAGAGGAGAACTTGTTGAATGAAGACATTTTAAAGACAATCTCTAATTAATAGAATCCTGAGAAGTTACTTTTAGAATTACGCATACTTTCACAGTTTTCTTCTTTACTCCAGACTCTAATGTGTCACCATCAGTCACAGAAATATCTCATCAACTACTGCTGTCAAGGTAATAAACACTAATTTAATGCAGGTATTTCTATATTTATATTCACCTGCCAGATACTGATCCATTTTCACCAACACTGACTTCTTACTCATGCTAAGCTAACTAGCATTAACTAGCTACTTGTTTTGGTCACACCATAAAAAATAAAACAAAAATGTATAATATATTGTAATTGTTTGAACACTTTACTGTTATTTTACATAGTATTTTTCCTGTTTTGTTAAATTACAAACAGCTAATTGCAAATTTACATGTACTTTTGTTTTATTTTAAAGGGCAAAAATGTAAATAACTTCCACATCAAAAATCTGTATTTTCTTTTATAAATGCTAATTTGTTCTTACACAATAATTTATATGGGCTGCACAGTGGTGTAGTGGTTAGCACTTTTGCCTTGCAGCAAGAAGATCCCTGGTTCGTGTCCCGGCTTTCCCGGGATCTTTCTGCATGGAGTTTGCATGTTCTCCCTGTGCATGCGTGGGTTTTCTCTGGGTACTCCGGCTTCCTCCCACAGTCCAAAAATATGCTGAGGTTAATTGATCATTCTAAATTGCCCGTAGGTGTGAATGTGAGAGTGATTGTTTGTCTCTGTATGTAGCCCTGTGACAGACTGGTGACCTGTCTGGGGTGTCCCCTGCCTTCACCTGAGTCAGCTGGGATAGACTCCAGCCCCCCCCATGACCCTAGTGAGGATTAAGCAGTGTATAGATAATGGATGGATGGACAATAATTTATTAGAAAATAAGCCTTTTTGGATTTTTTTAAACTATGTTTAAATCAGACAACAAAGTTGTGTTACAAATTTGAAATAGTTTTGTACAACAGGGATTGAAAAATGTAAAAATAAAAAAGTTTTTTTCTAAATAATTTTTAGAAACTTTTTAGAACTTTTTCTATGAAATGACAAATTTTACTGCATTTAAGAGAGCGAAAAACAATATTATTATTATAGATATTTAGTAAATAATTTTAATGCTATTTTACAATTTCTCCATTTTGCTAACCTACAGATAACAACTAGTAAAATCACAGAAAATAATATTAAATAATATGCTGTTGTCTGTGTAACTCAAACTGTGAATAATTTCCACATCAAAAATCTTTTTTTTTTTCAAATTAATGGCCATTTGTTCATGACTGATCAGAAAATTAGACGTGTGTGTGTGTGTGTGCGCAAGTGTGTGTGTGTGTTTAAATAATTTTACAATTTTTATGATAAAATTACAGAACTTTTACTGTATTCAAGTGAACAAAAAAATATAATTATTACATATTTAGTAAATACATTTTATTTATTATTTATTTTACAGTTTCCCTGTTTTGCTAACAGATATATGATTTATCAGAAAATTTGCCTTTTTTCACTGTTTAAATCAGCAAAAAATAATTTTAAAAAAATTATTTTATGAATTTAGAATTGCTTCGTATATCCAGAATTGAAAAAAAAGAAACTGTCAAAAATCCAACTGTGCTTTTATAGAACTGTTATTTAAAAAGAATTCATTCTTTTACAATGCTTTTACTATAAAATTACGGGCAGATTTTTTTGTTGTTTTACATATATGTAAAAACTGGAAAATAGTTAAGATTTTTTAAATGTTATTTTACAGTTTCCCTGTTTTGTGAACCTAAAGATATTAACTAGTAAAATCACAGAAAACAATCTTAATGTATGTTGTTAAAAAATATATATATATATATATTAATAATCTCCTTTCCGAAAAAGATTTTTTTATATAAATGGTAATTTGTTCTTTTGCAATATTTAGCTATAAAATTATGCAGATTTGCTGTATTTAAATGAGTTGAGTAATATTTTAAAATTACTTGCTGTTGAATTCACTGTTTTTTTTACATTGTTTTTTAATGTTACAGTATTCCATCATTTTTATTGTATATTTATTTATATTTCTGGTTGATTTTCGCTTTTTTGGGGCAATTTATTTACTTTTTTTAAAATCAATCTGAAGCCTTAAGATTGACATTTTGACATCTTGTTTTAAGAAAGTAAATATGAGCGAGCACCTGTCAATCACAAGGTAGCCCCACCTCAAAGCACATTTTAATTTATTGTCTATTTTACTCTAAATGGGATCAATAATTTAGAAAATACCCATCATTTTGTATTAAAGGAGACTTGAAACTAGTGTTTGAGCCCATAAACCCAATAGGAAAATGTTCACTGAAGTGATAAATCAAGTGAGAAGTTTGGTCATTTTCTCATTGACTTCTATACATTTGGACTTCATTTTGCAACCAGAGGAGTCGCCCCCTGCTGGTTGTTAGAAAGAAAACACTTTAAACAGTCTATAATTTGGTTAATACTCAATTTTGTTTCACCGGTGGGTGTAACATTCCTGCTGGGATATTTAGCTACTGCTAGCCTTCAAAGCATCCTGGATGAAGCTGTTGAACTGTTTTCATTTTGATGCTCATTTGACCGCTTTTGAACATTTTCTGAGGCCTGAAACCTGCTGAGTGTGAAGAAAAAAGCTCCGCCGGCCGCTTTGTGTTCAGGTATGCTTTTCACAGAGCGTGCTCAGAATGAAAACAGTGATTAAAGATGAAGCTAATCCACAGCAGCCACGCGACAGGGTGTGTGTGTTTCATGTGTGGCTGATATTCAGATCGACTCGACTCCGGCTTTGTTGAAGGCGGTGTTCTCATTAGAACAACAGCCTGTTGTTCTTTTTTATGTTCACTTTTTTCTTCTTTAACAGAAATATTCCTTTTTTCTTCTTTTTGTTCCTACCTTACACTAATTCTCATGTAATTACTCATCTCCTTTTGTGGCTCTTATATTACAGTGGTTGCTTTTAATTGTAAATATTGATAAATTATTACCTTAAATGCGCTTAAACATCCAGTTTTTTGCATCTTTTACCTCATGCAGGAACTTTTAAACAGACATATTAACACTCGAATGTCATCCAAAATCCAACAACTCCACGATAAGTGCTGATAATTATCTCACATTTTGCTTTTTATGTGATCACAAGTTCACTTCTGACAACTTTTCATGCTAACATCACAGAGCAATCAGCTGTCAGCAGGCATCGCTCTCCAAAAACACTACATGGTGGTGTGTTCAAGGAATCCCGGACATGTGAGAACCAATAAGCAGCTGCGGAGGGGGAAATAAAAGAACAAAATAATAGTTTTTATGAGCATTTGTTGTCAGAAACTGGAAAGGAAACTGAAAATTCAGTTATTTTAAAATGTTGTGTCTTTGAACGCAGCATGTTTTATGTTCCTGACTGCAGTAACTACTCAGAATTGTAGTTTTTATTAGCTTTAAAGCACAAAAAAGCAAAACTGGAGATGATTTAACTATATTTCCTCGAGACAAACTGAAGACGTAAAAAATATAACAAAAGCGACACAGAGTTTGATGTTTTGTCGCAGCTGAGAAGGACAACTGAGAAATATTTAACACATCATCAACAACTTAAAGCAGTTTTGTCGCCACTAACGCAGCCTGGTGTGTGTTTGTCTGTCAGTAAGTGTGTGTGTGTGTGTGTGTGTGTGTGTGTGTGTGACAACATGTGATTTCCATCGCAGCCTTGGAGAAAATCAGAGTGCCGCTCTGTGCTGCCGGTTCGTGCAGCCAAATATTTGGTCTCAGGAATGCACCGGGGAGCGTTCACATCTGCAGCAGCCACTCGTCTGTTTGTGTGTGTGCGACTGAGGTCTTTGTGGAAAAAAAAGAAAATCCAAATGTCCTCACAAGGACAGCAAAAGGTAGCGAACATCCTCAGGCCCGAGGTCATTTCATTGACGGGGAACTTTGGAAGAAGAAACTGTAATCCTTTTCTGTAAAGTAAAAGGTCAGACGCTGGTATTAGCAGCTAACTGGGAAAGTTGTACCGAGGACGAGTCCAGACCAGTTTATCTGGGGACTGGGAAGACTGGGAGGAGGGCTAGAGAGGATCATTTATCCCAATTTTTCTGTCTGCTAACAGGGTAAGAAGTCAAACAGCATAGAAACAAAGCAGGCAGCGTAAATGCTAACATACTGTGCACCCATTTTCTATAAAATTATGTTTCTGTACAACTAAAGTTCATTTTTAGTCACATTTTGAAGGGAAACATAATTTAGTTTTCAAATAAACTTAATCTGTGAGGTGTTTGGAAAGGCACCCTCAATTCAAATCAATTCAAATTACTTCTATAGCACCAATTCACAACATATGCCATTTCACAGCACTTAACACAGTAAGGTAAAGGCCGTACGAAATTTAAACAGAACCGAGAAGTCAACAATCCAAAGTTTTCTTTGGATTCTCTATGAGCAAACAGTCGGCAGCGATTGAAAGGAACCAAAAAACATTTAACGGGGGGAAAAGAAAAAAAAGACTCCGACAGAACCAGGCTCAGGTACGGCAGGTATGTGCCTCAACCAGTTGGGGTGAGTATGAGGATGGAGTACCAGGATGGAGGCAAGAATGGATGGAAGACGGAATCAGAATTAAGTTTTGTTTTTGTCATTTACTTTTGGTTTTTATTTACTTTCTGGCTCAGTTTAGGTACAAAAACTTTGCTAAATTGAGCAAAACGCACCCTTTATTAGACAGTTTTATATGTTAGAAGCTTGGTTAAGGTTTGGCATCA
The DNA here is from genome assembly GCF_022539595.1 of Amphiprion ocellaris. NCBI lineage: Eukaryota > Metazoa > Chordata > Actinopteri > Pomacentridae > Amphiprion > Amphiprion ocellaris. The sequence continues at coordinate 30,260,224 of NC_072782.1, read as the reverse complement.
GAATTACCTGGTTAGGGATCGGAAAAAATGTCATGGTTTTGGTTAGCTTTTCCCTCATTTTCTCAGTGACAAGTCCATCTAATATATGCTTGGTTGACTGAAAAAGATAACTGAGAACACGTAGTACTTAAGATAGTAAGTATACAAATTTTAAACACAATAACAGAGAACCCAACAATCTAAATTTTCCTTTGGATTCTCTATGAGCAAGCAGTCAGTGACGGTGGGAAGGAACCAAAAATAAAAACTCCAACAGAACCAGGCTTAGGGAAGGCACACATCTGCCTCGACTGGTTGTGGTAAGTATGAGGATGAAGACACTTGGATTTGGGTACCGGGGCGAACAAGGAATCAGAATTTGGTTTCATTTTCTGTCATTTAGCTTGGGTTTTCACTCTCCTTCTGGTTAAGTTTTGGCAGAAAAATGTATTTATTTAGGAAAATATGATGCTTTGTTGGACACTTTTACATGATAGAAGCTTGGGCAAGGTTCACCACCAGAATTACTTGATTAGGGTTTGGAAAAATGCCATGGTTTGGGTTAAAATACGACACTTTTACTACATGTTGGAAGTGTCTCCATATAATAAATGCTTGGCTGACTGAATGCAGTTTAGTTGTATGTGAAGGTAATTTTGTAGAGACCGAGTTGCACAAACCTCAATGACCATCAGCGAAGCCATGCAACCACTGACCTGACAGCAAAACGCTCAGGCTGAAGAAATCAGGATGTTTCAGGCATCACACTGGTCATATCATCAGACAGTGTCTGAAGTCTGCTGTTTGAAATGTATTCAAGCAATATCTGCACAGTTAATTTGACTTGGGAAGACGCAAACACTCTTCCAGATCAGCCTCATAGTCCAGTTTCACACAGAATTTGGCAAAAGTAGATATAGTTAATGGTTTGTTACCACTTTTCAAACTCATTTTGTCAATTAAGGTACACACGGTGAGCCATTTTAGAATTTCGTCTAGTCAAAACGAATTGAAACATATCAGTTATTACATTTTGATGAGACAGAATTACTGTTTGAGATCTCTAAAACATATTTTTTATTAGTTCAAACTTAATTGATCTAAAAAGGACAGTGCAGAAATCTTGAATTGAAGGGAGTTATAGATATTTTCAACCAGAAATTTAAAAATTATATTGTAGATATGTGAAATGTTCTTTTTGACTTGGAAGAATTGAATTGCAGATATTATTTTAATTACAGGCTAAAACAGTTTGCTACAGATACCACAAGATAGAAATTGTTGCTCAGTTTGTGTTCATGGATTTTATGATGTTCCTTGAATTTAGGATTAGATGCAAGCTAGCCAACATAAGCTAACAGCAAATAAACGAAACATTAGGCTAAGAGTTCAGTAATTCAACATTTAGGACAAACCTAGCTTAAAATAAATTTGGCTAAGCTAACTATAGTTCAGTACAGGGTTAGCCAACAGGACACTAGAGCTAGCATAGATTGAAACTAACTGAAATTAAGTACGGTAGCAGCTAACAGACCATGAAAAAAACAGTATGACATTAGCAAAGCTAATATACTTTATTCAACCAGTGATTACACTACTACTCGGACAAAGCTAGGATAGCATAAATTGGATGAAGCTAATTGCAGTTCAGTACAGGGTTAGCCAACAGGGCACTAAAGCCAGCATAAGTACAGTAAAGGCTAACAGGACAAAAAAAAAAAAAAAAACTAATAAAAACCTAGCATAACATTAGCAAAGCTAATATGCTTCATCCAACCAGACACAATGGTGTTTTAGTGTTAACAAGACCAAGCTACAACACTCCAATGTGAGCTAATTAGCGAATACACTGCTACTAGCGTGCATTAAGTCCTACTTAACAGACTTGGCCAACAGTGTGCAATAGCTAGCATAACATTACCTGGTATAAAAAAAACAGGAATTTATTAAAGTATTAGCTAGCAGGACTGAACAAGTTAGCAAGACCAAACTAAAACACTCCAATATATGCTAATTACAGTACTATTAGCATGCTTTAAGTCCAGCTATACACATTTTAGTAACCAGTTAGTCAAAAAGAATGAAAAACTTCTGAAGCTGACGTTACATTCATGTGATATTTAGGATTTAAGTACATGTAAATGTGCAAATATGAAAAGAATACATTCACGGACAAAGCTAGCATATCATAAATGGGACTGAGCTAACTATAGTTCAAGGCTAGCCGATGAGGCACTACAGGTAGCACAGGTACAGTATGTGCTAAAAGGACAAAAACGCTAGCATAACATTAGCAAAGCTAATATGCTTCATCCAACCAGAAAGAATGGCATTTTACTGTTAGCAAGACCAAGCTACAGCAGTCCGATATAAGCTAATTAGCAAATAGTTGTAACTACTAGTGTGCTTTAAGTCCTATTGAGTATCTAACACATGCTAACAGTAAACAAGCTTAACAGAGTTAGCCAACAGGGCGTAAAGGCTAGTGCAACATTGCTACTACTCTCAGATGTACGTCGCTTTGGATAAAAGCGTCTGTTAAGTGAAATTATAGAACATTAGTTAGTATAAACTGAAAGGAGTAAAGAGTTAGCTAACAGGACCACGCAAGTTAGCAAGACCAAGCCAAAACACTCCAATATATGCTAATAGCAGTACTATTATGTCCAACTATAAGCATTTTAGTAACTAGTTAATAAAAAAAAAACTTCTGAAGCTGAGGTTACATTCATATAAATATTTAGGATTTAAGTGACTTTAAATATGAACTTTTTTTGTTTTTACACAAATCTCTGTATTTAAGCTCCATGTGAGTGTGTTTAGACTGTGTTTGCTCTTAGTGTTAAAGCTTCAGTTTAATGTCCAAGCTAAAGTCTCTTTGGGGAAAAAGAACAACAACACGTGCACACGTATCCTCCACGTACACTCAAGCAGATGCCTTGTAATTCAATTAGTCACTTCCCCATCTGACACAAAATGGCGGCCGTGGTGCGGCATTGTGGGACATTTTGGGGCTGGGAGCCAAACAAACAGCTTATAGACACACATGCACGGACACTTTTCAGACATTTTATTTAAACTGTGTCTTTTGTTGAACATATGAAATGTACGGCGAGCAGTTAGGAACTCAGACGAATGTATTTTAAAGGCATTTTGTGGCTTTTTTTTTTTTTTCTCGAGTGGAATGAGTCAGTGGAGCATCCAGAAAACATAGTGGAACACACAGCTGTCTGTCAGGGTTAAAGCATGAGGTCATTCCTGGCCAGAGCCGCTCGCCGGGTTCCTTCGGTGTAAACAGTGAAGCTGCTGCAGGACAAACGCTGTATTCACACCTAAACTCAGACCGCTGCTGCTGCTTAATGTCCATCCTGAGGGTTTAAATCTCAGAAACGAGCTGTTTTTTAATGCATACATGCAGATTTAAAAGCTCTATCCAGACTTTGTCATGTGCAAACATTATTATGCTATGTTTTTTCACTAATCAAGCGTTTCGTAGTGAAGGTAAAACAGGGCTGTGGCTATTTCCTGGCTTTTCCATCCATGTCAGAGCTGCATATGGATCAGTCCTCATTCTCTGCAGCCTTCTTCTCATTTCATCTCCTGCCAAGGCCCGGTACAATGCTGCTAATTTGAGCAGCATGCTAACACACACACACACACACACACACACACACACACACACACACACACACACACACACACACACACACACACACACACACACACACACACACACACACACACACACACACATAGACACACACACACTTCATTTTCAGCACCACTTCACACATGAGGAGATGAGGTCATTGCGTGTTTTTATGTTTTTTTCTTAGCAGATAACTGATTTTTTACAAACATCTGTACTCAGTTTGATGAAAAAACAAGAGTAAATGTGAGGATTTTGCTTTAATACATTATTTTTTGTTTCAATAAATTTGAATTTCAGCAAAATAATTTTTTTTTTCCTGTTTTGTGAATTTTTATCATATATTTTCTTTTTTCACTATTTTTATGCTCAATTTAATTGTGTGTGATGCAGATAATCAAATACCAATAATTAGTGGCTCATATTCACAGAATTAAGAAGTCTAATTGTATATATATGACATAATTCATGAGTTATGTAACAGGAAATGTACAGGGGTTTGTTTTTGCACCTCTTTATGTCTCAAAGCCACAGGATGCAGCGATACTTTAGACAACAATGTGCACTTCCAAGACTCTTTCCTGTTTCTACATGACAACACCACCACCCTCCGTTCTGCGCAAAGACAGGCTGTAAAAAAAGAAAAGAAAAAAAAGTTTTCCCAGTTTGGTGGAACAATTGACCTCAGATCAACATCTCTGGGATGAACTGAACGACAGATCCAGGATGGATCAGAAAACATCAGAGCTGGACCTCAGTCAGGTTAAAAATCTGCACTGGAAATAATAATAATAATAATAACAAGAAGAAGAAGAAGAAGAAAGAAAGAAAGAAAAAAATGCAGAGTAAGCCTGAAAATATATTATAAAATTTAATTGGAATTAAAAATTATATACTGTTATTTTCAGCTAATTAAATTATCATAAAGAAACAAAAAAACTAAACAAAACTAATGACTATTTGTAAAATACAAAATTTTTATTTAGACTTTTATTTATTTATTTACTTATTTATTTTTTTATTTATTTATTTATTTATTTACACTTTTGGGCTTTTATTTTTTGTAAATTAATACTTTTTTGCCTGGAATTTTACTAGATATCCATAACTTAACAAAACAGGAAAAAAGTCGGTAAAATAACATTTAAGGTTTTTTTTTTGCCATTTGTCAGTGTACATTATACTTCATCTGTAAATTATTATTTTTTAATAAGGAAAAAATGTATAATTTTTGTAATTTTACAACCAAATCTTGTAAAAGAACAAATTATTTGTTTGTTTAAAAAAAAATACAGATATTTGAATTTTGATGTGGATAATTTACAGTTTTGTTCATTTTTAAAAATTAAATGTATTTTTTAATGTTTTTTTTATTTTACAGTGAAGATATAAATTAAGTTTTTTCCTCTGGGATTTTAAGGGAAATGTGTAAAATAACTTTTATTTTTTAACCACTGCTCAGTTCCTAATATACATTTTTTCCTGTAAATAACTGAAATATTATAAGTTTTTGCTGATTTACCAGATGTTATCTGACAAATATCTGTAAAATAACTATAAAATTAAATTATTGTTATATTATGTATGTTTGATTTTATCAGATATTTTCTGTAATTTAACAGAACAGGGAAAAGCTGTAAAATAAAAATTAATAGTATTAATTTTGCCATTTTCAATCCCTAATATACATATTTTTCTTTCAAATACCAACAAATATCTGGAAAACAACTGTTAAATTATACTATTATAATATTATATAAATTTGATTGTACCAGATATTATCTGTTATTTAACAATCAGAGAAAATCTGTAAAATAACAACTACTATTATTATTACTATATTGCCTTTTACAATCCCTAATAAACATGTTTTTTTTCCAGATAATGGCATACATCTGTAAAATAACTATTAAATTATATTATCATCTGTAATTTAACAAAACTGTGAAAATCTGCAAAATAACCATTACTATTATTATTTTTGCCTTTTTCAATTCCCAACTACTAAATTATATTATTATTATCAGCATCTGTAAAATAACTGTTAATTCTTTCAAAAAAAAACCAAAAAAACAGTTTAATATAGTTTTTCAAAGTTATGTTTTTACAGGTGGTGTGACAGAAGAAGATTAATTCTCTAGTTGAGTTGAAAAATATTAAACAATTTAAAGACTGTCCCTTTTAACTGAACCTCGTCTTGATGAACTTTATTGTGAAAAGTCTCCTGTCTCTCCTCGTCTTGATGAACTTTATTGTGAAAAGTCTCCTGTCTCTCCTCATCTTGATGAACTTTATTCTGAAAGGGTTCCTGTGAGGCTCTTTTATTAAGTCAGTGTTCATTTAAAGTGAATCCAGCAGAACGTGGGATCAGATTCCAGCTTTTAGTCAGTTCAGTGATCGGCTGGTCGGGTCTGCAGTTCCTGGGGCCGTCTGAAGGGGGCAGTATGTCTCATTAAACCACCTCCCAGTCCCCCTCCATCCCTCCATCCCTCCATCCACCACCTCCTTCCCCCTCGGCCCACCAGGGACCGCCGGCTCTCCTACTGTGCCTTCTGCAAGACCTGGCTTAATTTAATTAACGCTGTCGACTTTAAACAAAACCACATCTGAGCCGAGCCGAGAGAAAAGAGGACGAGACGAGGAACCAAACCAGAGCCGGACAGTGTCCACGCTGAACGTTTCACCTTCCAGGAGTTTGTTTTTCTTTACAAAATCAGCCCTAAAAACAAAAAGAATCTTCAAAATGAGTTTGATTTCAGAGGCTGGTGGAGAATCTTCACACTGGATCCTTTAAATTAAAACTAAAACACTAAACAATGAGCTAAAAGGTTTAAAAAAAAAAAAAAAGGTCACTTTATGGCTGTTTGGTGTCTCAATCTTTAACAGAAACACACTGCTTCTCTCTGTGTTGTACAGAAAATATAAATAAACACTTTATTTGGCTGCTGGTTTCTGCATTTTCTGTAAAAAATAAACTAGAGCAGCATTTTAATAAAGTTAATCATATATTTAAACAAACAATTGCTGCATTTTGGAATAAAATTGGCACTTTTTTGACTTTTAATGGACGATTAATGCACATAAAAGTCCTTTAGTGGATAAAACGCAGCTTTTAGGAGAAAGGAGTTCCACATATTTACCTTTAAAATGCACACTTAATTAGAACACAGCACAGATTTGGAGCACATTTAATTTATTAAACTATTTTCCACAAATTATGGTGCACATCTGAATTAGATTTAATCTGTTTTTATATTAATTTTCTCAATTTTAGAGAAAAAAAGAAGGCACCAGACTTTAAAATAATCATCTGAATTGTGCAAAATAAATTTAAAAACACATAAAAATACAACTATAATTCCTACAAATCCTGCATATGCAAATTATATTATTAAAATTGAATAAATTATTAAATAAAATCTTCATATAAAAACCCAGAATTTTCTGCAAAAAACAAAACTAAAGCAGCATTTTTTTAAAAAGTAAACCACAATTTATTGATGCATTTTGGAATAAAATTGGACTTTTGTCAACGAAATGAAACACTTTTAGTGGATGATTAATTGTGGTAACACAATTAATTAGAACACAGTGCACATTTGGAGCACATTTTACTTTATTAAACTATTTTCCACATAATATTAGAAACAGAGTGCACATTTGAATTTGATCTTTTAAAAACAACCAGATAACAAATTAGAATTTATACCGTTTTAGGTGTTTTTATAATAATATTCTCAATTTTGCAGGGAAACCAGACACCAGCCTTTAAAATAATCATCTAAAATGTGCAAAATAAATTTAAAAATAACATAAAATGCAACTAGAACTACTATGAATCCTGCATATGCAAATAATATTATTAAAATTGAAAATAAAATAAAATCTCCACATATAAACCCTGAATTTGCAAAGCAGAGCTGTCCCTGTACAGTCATTATGAGTGTGTGTGTGTGTGTGTTTGCAGTTAAATGAACACAACACACACACACAGAATCCATCACTTTATTTCTTGTATTTTATGGTTTCACTGGAGTCATTTTTGGGAAATAATCCGGCGTTTTACTGTTTACTCGGTTCGAACATTAGCGAAGCTCTGAGACTTTATCAGCTCCGACAACAAATTAGCAAAAACAATGATGATATCTGATTAAAATAAAGAAGAAAAAGAAGAACCCGCTCTGCTCCCGACACAGAAAGAAAGAGAAAAAAAGCCAGTGAGTCGGCCTCGTTGTGCAACCAGCTAATGTTAGCAACCGATGCCTAATTTCCTTTTGATTACAAAGACGTCCCACGCTCTCCTCTCGAGTGACGTTTAATTGTTTCTCAAAGTAAATCATCAACTCAGCAAACTAAATTTGACAAACAACAATAACAAACTTGCAGCGGCGCAGAGAGACGAAAAAAAAAAGAATTAATTAAAAGGAAGTGGAGCCATCGCTGCACTGGAGGATTTTTGTGCCATAAAATGAAGTGTTTCTGCAGCATATGGGAGACAAAAAGACGCTAACATGACGGAAGTGCAAAAGCAGAAAAAATGATTTTAACTCGATTAACAGAGTGAACTGAAGGGTCTACGGTGCACAAATGCAGCACAAAGGAGCTGAAAATAACCTGAAATGAACTAAAAAACACTGACACAAGGTCAAATTTAGATCCTTCTGCAAGATTCTTTAAAGAAAAAAAATGCAGATTAAACTGTCCAACCACCTACAACGTCAAATTTAGGAGGGAAATTACTCAAAAATAGGATAGATAATCAATATTTGGAACTTGTATTTGCAATAAAAATGAAAATATTGGTATTAAAATTCAACTCCACCACTAAATTTTGCAGAAATGCCTGCAGATATACAATTTATATATGTTCAATTGCAGAAACAATAAGACGGCTGCTCTTAATTGACTTATTTTGTCAGAAATTGGCTAAAAAAATAGAAAAATTACAAATACAGGACCTGACATTTGGCAAAACTGATGATTTCATCTCCATTAAACGTCATAAAAATGAAGCACAGATTGAACTGAAGGGTCTACAGTGCAGAAATGCTGCACAAATACTGTGAAAATGGCCTGAAATCAGCTAGAAAAAGATTGACACAAGTTCAAATTTAGATTCTTCTGCAAGACGCTTTAAAAAAAAGGCAGATGAAACCGTCCAACCACCTACAAAGTCAAATTTAGGAGGGAAATTACTCAAAAATAGGACCGATGAGCAATATTTGGAGCTGATATTTGCAATAAAAATGAAAACATTGCTGTCAAAATTCAACTTAAAAGCATTTAATTGCATGAACAATAACACAGTGGCTCTGAATTAACTTATTTTATCAGAAATTGGTTAAAAAAATTAAGAAAATTACAAATACAGGACCTGATATTTGGCGAAAGATCAGAAAAGTTGTGAAGCACCAAGTGTCTCGCAGAAAGAAATGTTAAAATTATGGCTGTAAAAGCTGATTCTTCTGCCTCTAGTGGCCACAAATAGACTTTCTGCACCTTTAATGCAGCTAAATTTATAAAAATGACAGAAAAAAACACGAGTAGGAAGTGAACTGTGTCAGAATGGTGTCAGATGTAGTATTATTTATTCACACAGCTGTATTTAGTTGTGATATGTATTTTCAAAAAATGATTTTAGTAAATTGTGAACAAACCTGTTTAAATTTGGCAGCAATGGAGCAAGAAAAGGTTAAAAAACAGTGAAATGTTGTATGTTGTAATGTTCAAAACTGAACAATTTTTTTAAAAAATGAACAAGGAAAATAACACCTGCAATAAAAATTGCAAGCAAATTAGAGATGGTTGAGCAGAAATTGCTTAAAAAATTTGAGATGGAATGACAACTACAGGATTTAATGCTAAATAATACTAAAATCACAACACGAGCATCTTTTTTGTGGTTTGTATTAAACAAAAGGAATATTTAAACACTTAAAGGCACCGATGCCCCTTTAACGTCGCTTTATTTCATATTTTTCCGTTTAGATTCGAGGACGAAGGGAGTGAATTTCATCTCTGTGCTGTTTCTGTTTACTCAAAGCTCACAAAGAGAACTTTTGTTGTTTGGCCTCTGTGTGTTGCCGTAGAACGTCTCTCTCACACACACACACACACGCACACACACACACACTGGTACATTCCTGTGTGTTTCGTGTTCAGAGCAGGTGCAGCGACTGTACATCCCAGTGTGTTGGTTCACGTCCAGCAGCGTCTTTATTCCGACAACGGCACCAAAAAAAAACATCATTTATTTAATTTTGTTTGCATCTTCTTTTATTTAAATGACACTAGTCTGGATTTTATTCTATTTCTGATGGTGCATGCATAAGTTTAATTTAAAATCATCTAAAATATCTCAAAATAACACCCTTGTTATATTAACTAAAAGAAAACACACACGCACCATTGATGTTAACATCATCTAATACCTAGAACACATTTTATGCTGGTAAAAATAAACATTAAAACAATAAAACATGCATTTTACTGTCTAAATTCAACATTTATTGTGAATATTAGAGAAGAATTAATCTGATTTTTGTCAAATTACACAAAGGATTTGGAATTATTGCAGCAGTTATTGCAACTATATTCATACAGTTAAAATTAACATTAAAATTAAGATAAAACATAAATTAGAAATTAAATTCATATGTAAAATTGACATCAAAGCATGCATCAAACTTTAAAATTTTCTACTTTATGTTACACTACATATGCAATAAATTAATAAGATGCACATTTAAATAAAAATCTAACCAAATTTTGTCCTCGGGTTAAAAAAAAGCATTTAAAATGTTTAAATTTAAAGATTTTTAGAAGCTTAACTGATGTTTAACTTACACAAGAGCCTCCTGCAGAACCAACATAAACGGGTTTCTGAAGAAAAAAATTACCCATATCATCTCTACAGAAAAATAAAATGAGACAAATATAAAATAAAAGGTTAAAATCAGGACATAGTTGAGTTTTCAGCGGTAAAGAATCGGCGTGGAGCAGCAGCTCGGTCAACTGCTGGAAGCAGGAATGAAAACAGGTTTGAGCCTCGTCGCTGTTGGCAGCAGGTTTGGAGGCCGGACCATTCAGAGGACGGAAAAAAAACAAAAAAAAATGGAGAAAAAAAAACGAGAGAGGAGCAGGAGGAATCTGGGAACAGATATCCGAACGCTCGGCTTTAAAAATCAAGTGCAGGAAAATTCTTAGTGGTTCTGATCCGAGTCAAAAACGAGCAGCTGAGAGGCTTAAAGGTTCAATCCCTGCAGGAGACACCGACGCCGGATCTCATATGAAATGCTTTGTAAGATTTTCAAGACCAACAAGAGACAATCTGCAGTAATAAAGAGAAAAAAGAGCATCTAGAGCCGGATTCACGAGTTTATTCTGGTAGTTTTAGTCGAGAAAAACGGGAAACAACCTGGAAATAAGCAGATTTATGGTATAAAAATGTCATTATCTGAGTAAAACTACATGTTTTTATGGAAAAAAAAGGTTGATGCAACCGCAATGCACCACACATGTGCATACATATCAATATACATATAAGTATATATGATAGAAGATGAGATATCGCACATTCTAAGTATATTTTTTGCATGTTGCATGAATATATTTTGCATTTCGTCATCGTGCAACCAACCAGTTAACTCAAATCTACAGCTGAGATCTTTATCTTTCTGTTTATTAGCATTTTTGATGAATTTGCACGATTAAAAGAGTCGAGTAAAACAGGAAATACTTGGAAATGTGCAGATTTATGGTATAGAAATGTCATCATGTGAGTAAAACTACATGTTTTTATGGAAAAAAGGTTGATGTAACTTAAGAACACTACATTTCTGTGAATATTTATCAATATAAATAAAAGTATATAGGATAAAAGAAGAGATTTTGCATATTCAAAGGGTTTGTGTTTTTGTTTGTATCCATGTTGCATGAGTATATTAGTATTTTTCCACTGTGCAACCAGCCATTTAACTCTAATCTACAGCTGAGACCTTTAGTTTTCTATTTATTAGCATTTTGATAAATCTGCATGATAAAAAGAGTCGTGCACAGTCAAGTATTAGCCGTATTTCTCAGTTGCTCTTTAAACGTGGGCATACAGGCGACAGTTCAACACAGAGATCACGATTTTGCTGCTTTCCATCCTTGAACGTGACGCATTTCAGTGTTTTGGTCCCCAGAAAGCAAAGTTTGGAGCTAAAAACACAAATAGAAACTCAAACAGAAGCAATTATGAAAATGAACACCTGTCAGCAATCACATGCTTTTTCAGAATAAAAGCCAAACCAGATTCGTGACACGACAGAACCCGAACCGCCACCGCTGCCGTCGTTCAAAGGCATCTAAAATAAAAAACTCAAATTTAAACCCCACAAAGGTTCTCGGTTCACTTTCAGCCGACGCTCGAGCCAACAAAGTGCCTGTGAATTTATTTCTCCATTTCACAGGCGGCTTGTTGCTCTTTTCTCTTGACGTGAAACGGGAGGCGAAGGCAGGATTTAGTCGCATCACAGACGTAGAAACAGAGAAGGTTACAGCAGAGAGACGCAAACACGAAGGAAAAAAAGATCCCAAACCTGGACCACACCAGACTTCTACACCCGAGTTTGATGTTACTGAGTCACAGGAAGCTGGTTGGGAGTTCATTGAACTAAAAACATCACTGAAACGCTGGAAATATGGAAAAATCTGAGTCATTAAAACAACTTAAACACGAGATGTAAAGCTAGCATTTGTCCTCAATTGTCCGGTCACGTTAAATACAAACCAAACTTCTGTTCAAAACTGACAAACACTAACAAAAAGCAGAGAACGTTCCCCAAGAAGATTTGACCTCTGAAAGGTTTGGTTTTGTTGTAGAAATGCTAAATCTTCTCCTGTCGCCGAGTGCTCTTGATGTAAAACGGGAGGCGAAGGCAGGATTTAGTTGCATCCCAGATGTGGAAACAGAGAAGGTTACAGCAGAGAGACGCAAACATGAAGGAAAAACGTTCCCAAACCGGGACGACACTGGACTTTTACATCCGAACTGTCCAGTCGGACTCGAGCTACTGAGTCACAGGAAGCTGGTCGGGAGTTTATAAGTTGGAAGTTTTGGCCAAATAAGGAAAAATTCAAGTCACTAAAACAACTTAAACACGAGATGTAAAGCTAACTAGTGTCCTCAAATGTTCAGTTACCTTAACTACAGACCAAACTTCTGTTCAAAACTGACAAATACTAACAAAAATCAAAGAAATTAATGAGTTCCTCAAGAAGACTTGACCTTTGCGAGGTTTGGTTTTGTAGAGTACGCTTGATGTAAAACAGGAGGAACTTCCACATGGTGTTAAAACGAAAGAAGACGTGACTTTTTAACATGACCTTGACATGTTGCAGGTTGTTTTTTTTTTATTAATGGCATGAATATAGGTTGGTAATTTGCCATTGTTGATGGTAAACAACTGCGCTACGATACAGTACAAGATGATAAAACAGCATAAAGTCCAATTATTTTACAACGTGAGACGTTTGCTGTCTTAAAACACTGTCAGAGCCCTGAAAAAATGTCAGGAATTCCAACTATACGTATCCTACGAGCCAAAAGAAACCAGTAAATCAACTCTGTCATCTACGTTTATGCTACTAAAACCACAACAGAACAGAACTGAGTCCGATTTAAACAGGACCACCAATCGAGCAAATCCTGAGATCTTGAGATCGAATCTTGAAAGTTGGCAGATTAAGTTGTATAATGTCTGTTGTGTAGAAAGTCTAATCTAGAGTGTTCAGAACCAGATAAGTAACAGATGTCAGCTGATCGGTACTCTAAGTATGGCTACTTTCTACAAATCTGACTCAGATTTCATTCACTTTCAGCCAAAACTGGATTGTTTTACTGCTACTTTGTCCGTTTTAGGTCAAATCTCACTGCGTTTGACTGATTTAAGCTGCTGGTTCGTGTTTGTTTTGGCGCAAGAATCTGTGTTTCTGCAGGATTTTCAGGGTCGACAACCACTAGAACTTCCTGTCATTGCTTAAGACTCTATCAGTGAGCGCATTCACTCATTCAAAAGTCTGAAATCATGGACAATCCATCCAGATAGCTAGAAACAGTCTCTACGATTGATTCATTTAGACCTGGTATCTTCCAGATCGTCCTCAGGTGAAGTTCTACCGACAGACTAGTGAGTCTTAAGGAACATTTCTGCAAAAAAACGCGTTTTATTTGTTTCAGAAAAGGAACACCCAAAATATTTCTAGCACTTTTTGGGATTCATAAACTTTTAATTGCTTCGAATTTGTCTTACAACTTGATGTTAATGTTACATGTTTGGCACCAAGACACCAAGTCAAACTCCTTGTATGTGAAAACCTACTTGGCAATAAAACCTGATTCTGATTTCAGAATTTGTTTCACCACAAGATCTGAATCACTTGTTTGAGATTAAGAAAACATCTCGGTTTCTGATTAACACTGAAAAATCGATAAAAATAACTCAGAACCACCAACAAAACCAGCATCTTTCACCAAAGTTAGTCCAGCTTTTTATCGCATCACCATGCAAAAATCCACAGATTTTTTGATGTTTGCTGCATTAAAACAGTTTTAGTTGCTTATTTGTGTTTGTTTTGGTGCAAGAACATGTAAGAATTGGTGTCGACAACCACTAGAACTTCCAGCTGTTGCCGATTGCAGTCCTTCACTGTGTCTCCAAGTGTATTTATTCTGTTACAGGATGTCAGAGATGGAAAATCTGTCTTTTTGATTGGTTCATTCAGTCCTTGTGGGTTCCAGATCTTCCACAGGTGAAGTTTTATTACAATTCTAATGTTCTATTGTGAATATTTCTGCGAAAAAAGCACCGTCAACATACTTGATTTCTTCCACTCCAACATTTGATTCGGAAAATTCTGCACCAACTTAAAACCACCAACAAAACCAGGATGTTTCACCAACACTAGTCCAGTTATTTGTCGTCTCAGCATACAAAAGATTTAAAAAAAAAAAAAAAAATCTTTCCAGTGAACTCAGTCCAGGCAACACAGACGGCTAAAACTGAAACAGAAGAAGTAGTTTAAAGATTTGACAGGATTTAGTGGAAACAGGAGGTTACAGCAGAGAGACGCCAACATGAAGGAAAAAAGATCCCAAACCTGGACCAACCAGACTTTTACACCTGAGTTTGATATTACTGAATCACAGGAAGCTGGTCAGGAGTTTACAAAGCCACAAACATCACTGAAGCACTAGAAGTTTTGGACAAATCTGGAAAAATCTGAACTGATTTCTCAATAATGCGACTCGAACAGCAGATGTACAGCTAGCTTGTGTCCTCTGATGTTAACTACTAAACAAACTTTGCTTGAAAACTCACAAATGCTAACAAAAAGCACAGAAATCAGGAGTTTCCCCAGAAATGTTTGTGTTTAATCGAAATGCCGCAATAAAAGAAGTACTTTATAGCTATTTTATACAGTTAAATGTAATGTAACTTGACAGAACACAAGAAAATTAAGAAAACACTTGAATTTGATCTTTAGAAAAGCTGCAAATAGAAGAAAGTACCACTAAAAACTGAGACTCCTGCCAACAGACAACAGAAGAAATGTTTCCAGGGGACATTAAATAGTGAGGGACGTGACTGAGACAGGCTCAGAGCTGGACTATGTGGTGATTTTAGCAACTGCATGCTAAATTTTATCATCGCAAATGGAGAAACAACAACGTTTCTATCTGGAACCAGAATGTTAAAGATGTTCTGCACTTGCATGAATGAATTCTCCATCTTTGGAGGTTGTATTTAAACGGTTAAATGATATTAAAAGTGCAGATTGTTGGACGCTGCATCTCCTCCTCCACTTCCACCCGTCAGACCGACCTCACACCTCGACCCTCCCTGCTTTCCCTCCCTTTCCTCCCCTCTATCTGAGGCAGGGAGGCGGTAAAGGAGGCAGGAAGCGAGGACAAAGCCGGCCAAGGCCACAGAAAGACGGACTCCCGCCGAGCCAAAGAGGCGGCCGACAGACCGAACATTGAGCCGGCGTTAACGGGCCTTTAATGAGGTCAGAATCAGGCAGAAAGAATCTCCATGCGTGCGACACCTCCAATCCGAAAGAAATCTAATGAGACGGAGCTTTGAAAGATCCTAAAGAAAGGAGCGAATCTTCAACCTGAGCAGCAGCAACATAGCAAAACATCACAGAAAGCAAAGATAATAGAAAAGAAGACAACATTTTAAAGAAGCCGCAGGTAAAAAAGCAGCAGAAGAGTCGAACAAAGATGGAAACAGCTGCTTCGGACTCAAATGACGGGCCTTAAAACAGCAGCTGAGGTCAGTTCAGCTTCACAGGAACCAGAGATACTTAAAAAAGACGGATTTTAAACACATTTTAGAGCAATAATACGATCCATGGATGGAGCAGGAACACGTTTAAATACCCAAAACAAGAGATTCAAGCACAGAAAACCAGAAAACCAACAAATCCTGGGAGAAGTTTGGTAAAGTTTGGCAAAATTACAAGATTTTCAGACTGGTTTGGATCCATTTTCTGCCAAATGATGGATGAATGTTCCTGTTTTTTAAATCTGAGTTCACAAAATGCCAGAAATTTAACTTACTGGTGAACTAATAAATCAAGATCTGCGAGAACCAAGACGTGATTCGTCACCATGTTTCCCATTTCTGTCCCAAAAACAGTCGATTCAGAATGAACTTATCCTGCAAGTTTGAGCTGGTTTACTTCTTCTTGGAATAAACCCCCCAAAATGGACTGCACACAACAAAAACCTCCATGAAACTCCAAAAATTCACATTTTCTACCACTTTGGGTCTTTTAGAAGAGTTTCAGTCCAAAATGCCCCAACTGATGGAGCGAATCCCAGATAATTTGATCAATAACAGCAGTTCTGCCTTCATTCACTGTTACTGTCTGTTTAAATTGATATTTTCTTTTTAAAAATGCCTTTTAGACACCATTTTGCATTTATTTCTGCTGTAAATCAACATTTCTATCAACAAACACCATAAAGAAGCCAGCAGCTGTTTGTGTCCGGCTTAAGTCGACATCTTCACCTTCCAAAACTTCAGATTTACTGCTGAGAGTCTTATTGATTAGGACAAATCCCAGATAAATGAATCAATAAAAGGGAAATCCGATAAAACCTGCTAACATATGCTGTTACTATGTGCTTGTGTTGATTTTTTTTATGCCTTTTAAGCATTATTTTGCATTCATTTCTGTTGAAAAACACGTCAAACTGCTCAAAATCAACATTTCTATCATCTTATTTGTACATTTTTTTAGATTTTAAGGATTTATCTTTTTAAAAATATGAAACTCTTCCAGCTGATTTCCTCAAAAAATGCAAATGGCAAAACTAAATAAACTAAATCCAGCAGCTCCAACAGCATCATCTGCAATTTGCCTTTTTCTCCACTTAAAACCAGCTGATTCCATCAAAACAAGAACTGACAACAAACATCCAGCATCATCATCATCATCATCATCATCATCATCATCTCCACAGAATCACAAAACCAGTCGACGTCTTTCCTACTAAACCAGCTCAGAGCTTCTTTTCTCCACACGGAGCAGCGATAAAACGTCAGAAATAATAAGCTGAATATTTTAAAAACCAGACATGTGATCACTTACCGAGGACGGCAAGCCAGGAGGGACCTTCCGCACTTTTTTTGTGTGAATTTCTGAAAGAGAGAGAAAAGAAAAAAACCACAATAAAACAAGCATATGAGCGTTTACCAGGGCGGAGAGGCTTTTATTGCTCTTTTTTTTAAATGTATCGTCGTATTTGTTTGGATTGAATCCAGCGGAGGACGAGTGAGGCCACGTTTCCCACCGCCGTCGATATATTTACAAAGAAGCTTTCAGCGCAAACAGGCGCGACACAATGAAGAGCACGGAAATAAAAAGACGGCAAGAAACGAACGGAGTTTTTTTTATTCCTGCTTTATTTTGGCGGGGGGGTTGATAAAAGGAAGCAGGGCAGCTTTTGACATGTTTGTATTATTTCTCAGGGTTTCTTTCAAGGGGAGCAGCGAGCAGTCTATTAACTTGGAAGGTGAGACGTTGATGGAAAAATGAAAGAGCGTTTTTTTATGTTTATTTTTTTTTTTTAGGAAATTGGCCCAGACTTCTTCTTCTGCTGCTTCTTCTTGTTTGTGTCCCCTCAAGGCCGACGCTACCAAGGCTGCACAGCGGCCACCATTGTCCTGCTTTTTTTTTTTTTTTTTTTTTTTTTTTAAAAGCCTGCCGCTTCGTATTTTCTTTTCTTAAACACCTCTTTGAAAAACACACACAGACGACGACAACCAGTCACGAAATTCTCCATAGCCGGGGTTAAAATGTCGACGTTTGGCTTTTTTTTCAGCCTTTTATTGTTTAAATTGCATTATACTTGAGATTTAATACAGGAAATTAAAGATTCAAGCCTGAAAACCTGCAGAATTTCACCAACACAGATCTCAAAACTACTACTCTGTGTGTTTTTGTGGTTAATTCTCACATATGCTCTCAGAAAAACATCAAAACTAATAAAGAATGTCGATGTTCTGCTTTTCTCTAGGCTTTTATTGTTTAAATTTGCATTATATTTGAGATTTAATACAGGAAATTAAAGATTCAAGCCTCTAAAAATGCAGAATGTCACCAACACAGCTCTCAAAAACTAGTAAAGTTGTCGACACTTTGCTTTTTTTCCAGCCTTTTATTGGAAAATCTGCATTAAACGTGTGATTTGAAACAGGAAATTAAAGATTGGAGCCTCAAAAAAATGCAGAATTTCACCAACACAGTTCTTAAAACTATTAATCTCTGTGTTTTTGTGGTTGATTCTCACATTTGCTCTCAGAAAAATGTCAAGACTAACTAGAAATTCGACAATGAAGAAGCGAAATCTCTCAAAAAGTCACAAATGCAGTTTCAGGGATTTAAAGATATGTCTGTCAGAACAATGGATGTGTCCAATATGTAAAAATTATGTAAAAAAGTCACACAGACGCAATATTTAACCACCACAAAGCTTCAATAAAGACAGTAAACAACCAGAAAGAGACATAAAAGTGAAAAATTAGAGCATTTTATAATTAATAAAAAAGAAAAAACTGAAATTCACCTTTTTTTGATAACATCTAATGCAAATAAAGACATATTTCATTGAACTAATTAATTTTGATTCATTTAAACACAAATTTCTCCAAAAATAATATAATAAAACCTAAATTTTACATGAATTCACCTAAATAATTCAAATTTCATAATCAGACCTTTAAGAAAGTGATTTTGGAGCTAAATAGTAGAATTAAAACAAAATAATGCTCGTGTTTTCATTCTTAGCAGCTAAATTTAATCTGTTTTTTGTTTTTTTAAAGCAGTTTCTATTGGTCCACGGTGAAACCAGTGACAAACACTCCTGTTTTCTAATTGGCTGATTGGTTTCCAGTGAGAGCAGCTCCTCGTCTAAAGCCTCGAGTTTAACCCGTTAACCGACCCGTTTAGGATTCTGTAGCCGTTTCAGAGCGACATCGACCCGTTTTAAATCACAAAGCTTCACCGTTTAAGCAGTTTAAACCGTTTTATGAGCAAAAAAAAGCACTTTCTCATGATTTCTGGCATCTGTGGTGCCACAATCTAACAAACAATCCAAGCCTTTTGGTGTCTTTTTGCGGATTAAGGGGTGAATATTAAGGGTTAAACTTCATGTAACCATGGCAACGTCATCTAACTGTGGGTTAATCTGACTCCAGAGACACTGTTGGTTCACTCTGTACGTTGATTTTAATGTATTTGAGATGAATTATTGTATATTTGGTAGCTTGGTTTTGAAGGTGGTGCTGCTGCAGAAATGCATGATTTTATGCTGTTTTATTGCAGGTTTGCATCATTTTTAGTGAGGAATAGCTAACAAACCATATAATTATTATTTCTGTTTTCGTGCTTCTAGAGCAGAGGTGTCAAACATGCGGCCTGCGGGCCAAAGCCAGCCCTCCAGAGGGCCCCATCTGGTCCACAAGCACGCCTTTGTAAAGTTTAAAAATTACTTAGAAGACATTAACTTCACTTTGTGTCATTTGTCTCGTTTTTTTTGTCGCTTTGTAACTTTTCTGTCAAATTTTTTGTTTCTTTTTTGTTTTGTTTCGTGCTATTTTGTCTCAATTTTGTCGTTTTGTGTCTTGGTTTTGTAATATTTTGTCTTTTTTGTTATTTTTTGTCTCTTGTTTTTGTTGTTTGGTCTCGCTTTCGTCATTTAGTGTCTCGTTCGCCCATTTCTTTGGCGCTTTGTAACTTCTTTGTCAAATTGTTTGTCCTTTTGTTGTTTTGTTTCGTGTCATTTGTCTAATTGTTTGTTGTTTTCTAATTTTTTGTCATTTTGTGTCTCATTTTCATAATATTTTGTCTTATTTTGTTATTTTTTGTCTTTTTTGTCTGAATTTTGTCATTTTGTTTCTCGTTTTTGTCATTTGGTGTTTCCTTTTTGTCTCGCTTGTGTTTTTTCTCTTATTTTTTTCACATTGTGTTTTGCCTTATCTGTTGTTTTGTGTCGCGTTTTTGTCGTTTTATGCTTTTTTTGTCTCGCTTGTGTTGTTTATTTTTTGTCGTTTGTTTCCCGCTTTTGTCATTTTTGTCTCATTTCTGTCATTTGTGTAATTTTTTGTCTCTTGTTTTTGTTGTTCTGTGTCTTTTTTGTCTTGCTTTTGTCATTTATTTTCTCGTTTGTCATTTGTCCATTTTTTTGGTGCTTTGTAACTTTTTTGTCAAATTTTTTGTCCCTTTTTTGTTGTTGTTTCGTGTCGTATGTCTCATTTTTTGTCATTTTGTTTCTCGCGTTTGTTGTTTCGTGTCTCGTTTTTGTAATATTTTATCTTGTTTTGGTTGGTTTTTGCCTTTTGTTCGACAAGTTCTTTTGATCATAAAGTAAAATACTGGATTGCTCATTGTTCTTTTGCAAAGGAACCATTTAGAGTTGTGGTTATTTCTGGGTTTTCATGTTCTGATTTTCCTGGTCACTTCAGATCAAACTGGGCTGAATGTGGAACCTGAACTAAAATGAGTTTGACACCCCTGTTCTAGACGATTGATAAAAGACCATTTTCCCATCAGAGCTGCTGCTGTGAGCGTCTACGCTGGATGTTTTGTGTATTCAGTGTGTGTTTCCTCACCCATCGTGTCCATGGCCAGCGTTCTCCTCCTGGGGTTGGAGCTGTAGTGTTGGTAGTACTGACCGGCCGGCTTGGTGGGCGACGCAGCGCCGGGACTCCCCAAACCCAACTCACCGCCCAGAATCGACTGATGGACGGAAACACAAAGAGAGAGCAAGCATCAGTGCAAGAGAACGATCAATGAATCACGTGATCGGACAACAAAACAGCTCTTTATTAAGGTAAAAAAAGGAATTAAAGGGTTGTAGCACAAACATAAAACCAGTCAAGAACATTCAAGAAAGAACATCTTTTTTAAACAGTACCAGAGTGAAACTGTAAATCCGTACAAACAGATCACAAAAATGTTTTTTGTTTTAAAAAGCATCAAAAATTCCCTCCAACAGAGAAGGTTTTAACAAACTGGAGCTATTAGTGCATTTGTTGGAGACTTATTGGAGAAAAGAATCTGAAAAAGACTGAAAACGTTGCAGATAAACAGAATAACGAGACGATTTGATACCATTTTACGAAAAGAATAGATATATATATATTTGGAATCATCTGAACTTCTTGAAGTAGTTGGCAGTTAAATTTATCAGCTGATGGAACTGTATTGATTGCTGACATGTTAATAAAACTTGAAATGTGCAGGTTTTGTTGAAAATGTCGAGCAAAACTGAACTTTTCACAATAACAGGAACAACGGAAATGCAAAATAATGAATGAAAACAGAGAATACAGGAATTATCTATGACATTTATTAGAATCTGGCACACAATGGAAGCTGTAGTCTCAGAACATTGACGTAAGAATGTTAAACAACGGACATCTGAAGAGAAGATTGATCATCTGAGTGTTTAGATGAGGTTTACTGATCCCACAGTGGGGAAAATTACACTTTTACAGCACCAAAATGTGCCAAAAACATAGGAACAACAGTCAAAATAATTTAAAAAAACCCCAAAAATATAGATAATTGGTGTTGATATTGAACAGATTATTCCATAGGTGGAAATTCAGATATCTCTAGATGTGGAAAACAATAATATTGCACATATCTATGTATGAAAAATAATGAGATTTGCACAGATTCTAAGTTGACAAGAGTCTAAATGTTGAAGACACTCATCCTTAAATGTCCTTAAAATTGTCTACAGAAGTATATAAGCTGTTGTAGAGTCAGAATATTAACCCTTTAAGTCCTGTTTTTTTTTTTTGTTTTTTGTTTTTATTTTCACCTAGAAAACTTCCCCAAATTCAGTCAGTAACACCTCAACAACTAAAGCCTAAATCAACACCTTTGGGATTTCTGGATAAACGAGACGTGCTGATTTAGAAACACGTTAAGACCAGATAAAGATCAGAAAACTCCAATAAATCCGGACATTTTTACGACTAAACAACAGCTTTATAACAATCACTCAGTGACACGACGTTGGTGAACTAAAAAATCTTCAATCGCGACTCAACAGAAACGAAGCTCAACAGTCAGTTTTAGTTCAGCAGCACCGAGAGGATTCGTCATTCAGCGAGGAAGAACCTGCAACGTTCTAAAAATATCACGAGAAAGGACATGAGGACAACCAGAACCAAACAGCTGGAGGGTTGAAGAAAGCTTGAATGTTTGCTTTCTGTTAGTTTCGATTGATCTTAACTAGAAAGTAAAGATAGTTTGGAGTTCTGGCTGCAGATAAAAGGTCAGAATAGAGTCAAGTCACATGGAAATTTGAGAAATTACAGTTTTCTGACTTTATATCTCGCTATTTATGTCAAAATCAAGTTAATTTCATGTCATAAATACACTCCAGTAAGTATTAAAAGGTGCTAAATAACAAAATCAAACATTTTTGCCAGCTTTTGTTCAAGTTGATGAAAGTCAAATTTAGTTCCTATTTGTTTGCGCTACATGACTAAATTAAACAGCAAATAATGCTAGATAGTGGAGGAAGTAAGTTTGTATATAAATTCATTGACAAATATGAAAGTTCATGTCTGCAAATATTAAAAGAAGATGATTTATTAGAATAAAAAAGTAATATTTCATGCATTTATTACATTAAACTCCAATTTAGCTCTTATTTGTTGATGCATGTGTGCATCAGCACTAAGTTACTACCTTAATTAGATCGTAATACTAGTTAGTGCAGAAAGTAAGTTAAAATAACAATTCGTATGTCAATTAATTGACAAATATGGAAGCTTATGTCAGCCAATAGCAAAATAAATTAATTTTTAGTAAATGAAACTGCCATATTTTATGCATATATTACATAAAACTCAAAGTTAGCTCATATTTGTTTATGCATATGGGCATCTGCACTGCATTACTACCTTAAAAAGCAAATAATACTAGTTAGTTAGTACAGGAAGTGATTTAAAGTAATAGTTTGTATATTAATGAATTGACAAATATGGAAATTAATGGCTTAATTGAACAGAAATGCCATATTTTATGCATATATTATGTAAAACTCAAATTGAGCTCTTAGTATTATTACCTTAATTAGCATGTAATACGAGTCAGTGGAGGAATTTAAGTAAATAATCATTTATATATTAGTGCATTGATATTATATGGAAGTTTATGTCTGCCAATATTAAAATATAATGATATTTTATACATATATTATGCAAAAAACTCCAATTTAGCTCATTTTTCATGCAAATTTGCATCTTCACTGCACTACTACCTTAATTAGCTTGTGACACTAGTTAGTCAGTGAAGGAAGAAAGTTAAAGTAATAGTTTGTATGTAATAGTCAGATATGGAAATTAAAGATTTAATTGAATGAAAATGCACCATTTTATGCATGTGTTATAGAAAACTCAAATCAAACTGTTAGTATTACTACCTTAAATAGCACATAATACTAGTTAACGGAGTAAGTAATTGTTTGTATAGTAGTGTATTGACATTATATGGAAGTCTATGTCTGACAATATTAAGATTAAGAGAATTTGCAGGAAGTACATTAAATTAATAGTTTGTATATTAATGGATTGACATATGTCTTCCAATATTAAAATGAAACAATTTAATTGAATAATTTATGCATATATTATGTAAAACTCAAATTTCCCTCATATTTGTTTGTGCATCTGTGGAATATTACTACCTTAAAAAGCAAATAATACTAGTTAGTTAGTACAGAAAGTAAGCTAAAGTTAAAGTTTGTATATTATTGGACTGACACATATTGAAGTTCATGTCTGCCAATATTGAAATGACATGATTTCATTGAATAAAAATGTCAGATTTTATTATAAAAATCTAATTTAGCTCTTATTTTGTCATGCATATTTGCTGTATTACTACCTTAAATAGGAAGTAGTACTAGTTTGAATTTGCAGGAAGTACATTAAATCAATAGCTTGTTTATAAATGGATTGACAGATATGGAAGTTGATATCTTCCAATATTAAAATGAAATGATTTCATTAAATAATTTATGCATGTATTCTATGAAACTCAAATTCTACCTGCTCTGTTGTATTAATTTAGTCCAGATAGACGTCTGTCTGTGCAGCACAGGCACTAAGACTAAAAACAGAAACACAATGAATTAAATAAAGATCTGCCCTTTGGTTCTGGTTCTAAATCCTACCTGCGACGCCTCAAACCGAGCTGATAAGCACAAATGGAGGTTAGTGAAGGAGTTTACCTCCATGAGGTGGACCTCATGCTGCTCGGCGTTCAGACGTTTGCCCCAGACTCTAACTTCTCCTCTCGGCCGGGACGTTTCCACCTCCTCCGCGGCCGCCGACTCTGTTTACGGCTCAGACTTAGCAAACCGCTCACACATTGTCCCGCTAATTAAGTTCAATGATTTCGGCAGCAACAAGTGGCGTCTGGGGCCGACGGGGAGAGGAGAGAAACTCAGCAACAAAAGAGGAGGACGGAGGAGAGAGAGGGCCTTTCTTTCTTTTCTTTTCTTTTCGAAAAGTTTCACAAAAAGTTAGCGAGGAGGGAAGAGGTGAAAAAGAACCTGCTGCAACCCTCCCCCACTTCCCTTTAAACAGACTCCACCGTTACTCCGTTTATTTTTTTCCTTTCTCCCCCTCCCCAGCTTTCTCGTTGAGTAATTAGTGTGCAGTGTATTTAAAGCAGAGAGTGTGTTTAGAGTAGGGGGGGTCTAATCTGAATTCTGATCAGCCATTCCCGTCCTCTCCGTGGCTGAAAACAAGAGTTAGCTTGGCGCTGCCGGGCCAAGGAAGGCTTTTCTCATGCTAAGCAGGGCCTAAGTAGGCCAATTACAGGGCCAGCCTCGGTCTCAGAGCCATTCTGCTGCTTAAAACAAAAGGGCCCTTGTCTTAAATAAAGTCAGTGGCGCACCGAGGAGGGAGAGGGAGTCAGACACAAAGGCTCGCAGTCACACAACCATCCAGTCATCCCCTCCGTCCGTCCATCCGTCCGACCGACCGGCCGGGTGTGTTTCAGTGTGTGCACGCCGTCGGGGGGTAAAAGGAGGTTCCCACTAAAACAAAAAAGGGCTCTCATTGATTGTGGTTCTTTCTTTTCTGCTCCTCTTTTCTTTTCTCAAGCATCGAGCCGGGCCTGGACGGTCGCCCCAGCAACTGGACGAGCCGGAGGAGACGGGAAAATGCAAGTCTGTCTGTCTGAACGTGGACTTCTTTCTGGTAATCTGACTTGTGTCCAAATGTGCACCCTGGTGTACGGAAAGTCGCGCCGGATTGAGGAACATTTCAGTGGCACTTACAACACAAGTCGGACAGTAACGGACAGCACTTGGAGTTGTGTGAAAATGATTGAAGCAACAATATTTGTTCAAAAATATCACCCTGTGCAGGCCTACCCCTTAACTTCAGACAGATGAGAGTTATAATTTAATGTGTTGCTCCCAGCTGTTTAGGATCATTTCCTGTGACGTGACTGAGTGATGTTTTGGTTTCACTTTTAACATGGCACAAATTGGACCATAATGGACAATACCTGGAGCTGTGTGAAATGATTTAAGAGAGAGTTCTTTCACATTTCAGCAACAATATTTATAGTTGTAAAGTATGACTACTTTATTTTACATTAATTTGTTGTTTCCAGTTGTTTAGGACCATTTCCTTTGATGTGACTGAGCAACATTTCAGTGTAACTTTTAACATGCCACAAGTCGGACAGTAATGGACAGCACTTGGAGCTGCATGAAGTGATTTAAAGGAGAGTTCTTTCACATTTCAGCAACGATATTCATTCAAAAATATCACCCTGTGCAGGCCTACTTGTCCTGACTTTGGACAGATGAAAGTCGCAATGACTCGTGGAAATCCGCTCGAGAGACCGTTTGTGACTTTATACTCCATGCTGCATCTGCTCCCAAACTGCAGGGGGCAGTGTACTGTAAACACACGTCTACCTGGTCTACTCTAGTATTAAACTAGAGTAGAAGAAGTTCGCCATTGTTTACACCACTTACAACATGGCACTTTACTGAATACAAGCATTTCAGCAGTTAGTTTTAGTTTCACGCCATGAATTGTTCATAACCCGGTTACCACGGTGATCTCTGTGTGATGAATCATATAAATGCCTGTATTTCTGAACTTCTGCTGCCAGGAGCTCTTGTTTTTCCAACAGCTTTCCACTTGTCTCCATTCCACTTGTCTCCATCCGCACAGTTAGAAAAAAACGCAGAAATTTTCCACTTGAGAAGGGCTGTGTGAGGGGGCGTGGCTGCTAAAATGACGTAATTTGTCCGCACGGAACTCACGGATGCAGCAAGCAAAATACACACTTTAATCCTCATTAGGGTCATGGGGGGCTGCAGTCTATCCCAGCTGACTTAGGGTGAAGGCAGGGGACACCTGGACAGGTAACCGTTTATCACAGGACTACACATATAGGTGAGTCTTGACTTACATCAGAATTCCACATGTGATTTTCACCGTAAGTCGGAACTCACATATGTACATAAGTATATATAGGGTTCAGGTATAGGCCTTTTATCGGCGATGAGCATCGAGACAGTTGTGCGATTTAGGTCAAGCAACCGGCCGATGTTCGTCGATGTTTCGCATTTTTCCAAGCATTTTATTCTATCTAATTTCACTACCATGGAGATAGCTTTCCTTTTCTTTGAAGCATCAGCAGAGTCTGACATATGCTTAGGAACCATGATGAAGGGCAAAAAGTAAAAAAAAAAAATAGCACAAACGAAAGAAAGCAAATGTGGCACAATCCAATGCATCATACAACCGTCGAATGTAAACAAAGCCGTCTTCCTTGTGTAGCGCCGCGTGATGACGTATTCATCCGCTCTGCTCACCAACTAGTTCCTGCGCAAAATTTGTTTTAACATCGCAAATGCCGTACTTCAGAATGATGGAACAAGACTTTCTTTATAAATTTATGGGAGACGGCAATGACGCCACGAAACGCCCTAAGTTGAGGATACCGTAAACCGAGGACCTACTGTACAGACAAACAATCACACTCACATTCACACCTATGGATAATTTAGAGTTACCAATTAACCTCAGCATGTTTTTGGGCTGTGTGAGGAAGCCGGAGAAAACCCACGCATGCACAGGGAGAACATGCAAACTCCATGCAGAAAGATCCCAGGAAGGCCGGGATGCAAACTGGGGATCTTCTAGCTGCAAGGTGACAGTGCTAACCACCAAGCCACTGTGCAGTCCTATCAAAATATTCTATCATCGTGTATTATTCTACCCCCAGAGGTTGCTTGAGGCTGCTTCTACGAGCGTATTTCATTCTGGACCACAGTGTTGAATCAAACAACCAACTAGACCATTAAAACGGTGAGCTCTGCTGTTTTTGTAGCATGATTTAAAAACTCCTGAAATGACACCGTGCCCAGGAAATGTCTTGGACCGATCAGCCTTTTTTGATGCGATTGTTGACATTTGGAAGGTGCTTACGACCTGCAGTTACCCACAACTCCCTGCTCCGAGTAGATCCTTGGGGATTTACGTGCATCTTCACAGTATTATTACTATTCAGGCCTCGTGATAATCGTCACTCCTCCTCGCTTCTGCTTTACTTTCCACATTATGGTGTTTTCTCTCTGTCTTTATCTCAGCCCCACATATACGGAGGTCTGTTTCTCATAGAGCTGACTGGGCTCCGGTACCCAGCTGCTCGCAGAGACGATATTAACTAAGATAGATTGCCGGGGAGGGAGAGGGCGACGCAAAGATGTACAGAAAGAGAAACCACACTAACGTGCAGAAATGGAAACAGAAGATGAGCAAAAGGCCGAAGAGAGCAGAATAAAGTCGTGTTTGCATGGTCGCCTTGCTCCGACATTTCCTGTGAAACACAAGACGCCGTGAGTGTTTTCAGTCGCCTCTCCTCAATCCCGACCCCTCTGTCCTCGAGTGACTGAAAAAGCAAAACGCTCACATGTCATCAATTTCCACAAACGGTGAGAGACGAACGGCGAGAGAGAGGGAGGGAGGCAGGAAGAAGTCATTAATTACCAGGAAGTGCTGGCGAGGCAGCGGCGCACCTGTACGCCAGCTGACACAAACACACACATGTAGGCACACATTTAACGCACACACACACACACACACACACACAATCCTGAGGGAGTGAAGCCTTGAGGCTGCTGCAGACGGCGAAAAAACAGCGGAGACAACCGGGATAAAACCGGACAAAACTGTAACGCACACGTGCAGCGCTGCCAGTTCGCCGTTCGCTCTATTATCAGAATCACAATCAGAATCTGAAATATGTTTATTGATCCCTGAGGGGCTGATGTTGTAGCCGTTCTGATTTAAACTCTTAGAAGTTTCAGACGTGGAAAAATGATAAGATAAACATGAGTAGAAAGTAGAAGTATAAAATGTAAAAATGCACATCGTACTACATAAAGTATAAATAATATTAATGAAATACATTAAAGGCTTTAAAAAGTAGAAGACATAGAAACAGGTGAGAAAACACAACAACAACAACAACGCCCAGAAAACATGTTCACCCCCCTTGGAAGTTTTCCCCTTTTAATGGTTGTCAGTATTGAACCATAAATAATTACTTATATATTTGGCAAAAAAATTACTAAAAAAAGTCTCTTCATGTCAAAGTTTTGTCTGTTAATTAAATAACAGTTGAAAGTTTTCCCTATTAAATGCTTCAATTAGTGGAAGACATGGAAACCGTTTAGAAAATACAAATACAACGTCTAGAAAACGTATTCACCTCCCTTGGAAGTTTTGCCATTTTATTGCTTTTCAACATTGACCCTTCAGCTCAGTATTTAGTAGCTGCCACCACCATGCTTCACATCATGATGCAGCCACCACCATGCTTCACATCATGATGCTGCCACCACCATGCTTCACATCATGATGCTGCCACCACCATGCTTCACATCATGATGCTGCCACCACCATGCTTCACATCATGATGCAGCCACCACCATGCTTCACGTCATGATGCTGCCACCACCATGCTTCACATCATGATGCTGCCACCACCATGCTTCACATCATGATGCTGCCACCACCATGCTTCATGTCATGATGCTGCCACCACCATGCTTCACATCATGATGCTGCCACCACCATGCTTCACATCATGATGCTACCTTCACCATGCTTCATGTCATGATGCTGCCACCACCATGCTTCACATCATGATGCTGCCACCACCGTGCTTCACATCATGATGCTGCCACCACCGTGCTTCACATCATGATGCTGCCACCACCGTGCTTCACATCATGATGCTGCCACCACCATGCTTCACATCATGATGCTGCCACCACCATGCTTCATGTCATGATGCTGCCACCACCGTGCTTCACATCATGATGCTGCCACCACCATGCTTCACATCATGATGCTGCCACCACCATGCTTCTCGTAATGATGTGCAGTGTTTGGTGCCAAATAAAGCATCTTGTCTGACAGCCAAAGAAATTCAATTTTGATCTCATTAGACTAAAGAATCTTCTTCCAGTTGACTTTACAGTCTTCCACATATATTTAGTTTTAATACATTTTGTGTAACTATGCCTCTAATGTGTTGTTCTTTTTATTTGCAAAGTCAAAAAAAGTCAAGTGACATGGATGCAGGTCAAGTGAAAAAGGCAAAAAAAAAAAAAATGTGGCCATCTAGCAACTTTACAGCCTCTAATATTAAAAAAAAACAAACAAAAAAAAAACATTTTGTGCTGTGGACCATTTAGTTTTTACAAATTTCAGAAGGAGACTGTATGGGGGCATTTATTCTTTCATAAATAAAAGAAGCATTTCTGCAGAGCTTCAGCATTATTAGTAAGCTTCTCCAATAAGTTAATTTCTTAATGTGACGAATCGTTCCATCTGCAGGATACGATAGAACGATTTTAAAAGGACAAAAATGCTATTTTTTCTTCAAGTCAGTGGTTGACTGCCTCAGGCTGAGTGTTAGCGAATCCTTCAGCTCTTCATCTCTGTTCAAAGAGTTGCAAAGTGAAGTGGATGTTGGTTCTGGAAGTGGATTTCCCATCTGTAACCCCATTTCAAGAGTTATAAAAAAAAAAATTATTAAGGGATATAAACACACAGATGTAATGATGTGATGATATGTTATGGCCACCAGTTTTAATTAGTTCAGTTTTGCTTCTGA
Organism: Amphiprion ocellaris; assembly: GCF_022539595.1. Taxonomy (NCBI): domain Eukaryota; kingdom Metazoa; phylum Chordata; class Actinopteri; family Pomacentridae; genus Amphiprion; species Amphiprion ocellaris. The sequence goes on along the minus strand of NC_072782.1, from coordinate 30,229,857 downwards.
GAAATCACATTAGTCTGTCATTTTGGCATGGACAGGCCTGAGTACCGGAGTTGTGACTGTCGGATGCTGTTGCTATGGAGTCGGAGACCTTTTCACAGCAGACATTTTGATTTGTCACAGCTGGGAAAGCACAGGTGGAATTACTGACGGCTTGGCTGCATTAACCAATTAATCCCTCGGCTGTGTTTTGATTTCCACCTGAAGAAAACACCCTCAGATTTAGCCAGAAACAGCTTCAATACCATAAAGACAAATTAAACGTCGTTGGACTCCATAGATCAGAGACACTTGATGGAACTTTGAAATACAGTAAGTCTGCCAGAGTGAGGTTTGTAGTACTTCTATCTACTCCAAACTGTACCTGCCTGATAACAGTGTGTAAATAACGCAGATGTTATTGAACCTGTTGTAAAAATTCTGCAACTTTACCAAACTAACGCAGCAGAAATGAAGCACAGCAAATGCTACGTCGCACACAAACCCAGTAGAACCTCTTTAAGGACTATCTTCAGGGTAGTAGAAAGTACCTACTCCAGGGTAGGTACTTCTGAACAGGTATTTGAGAAGTACTGCATCTCAACACTGATTAGATAAATTCAAAGACAGCAACAAGTTCTATTTTTTCTGAGCTCTCGATGTCCTCATTAAGTCTGTTTCTTTCTATCATCGCCAACAACAATATAAAATTTCAGACCAACATAACAAACCTCCGTTGTTCTGTTTCAACCCAGTCTACACAAAATTACGTTCCTTTACAACTAAACTACATTTTGGATCATATTTGTTTGTAAGGAACCAAAAATAGCATATCTTTGCCATTTATTGTACTGCCTCTGTGGCTTCTTTTCATCCAACCAGTCATACATTAGATGTGATGGGATGCAATGAAAAAGTCGTATTTGAAAACAAACCAGGACATTTTCTGAACTCTAACCAAGCTTCCAACATGAAAAACTGTCTAGCAAAGTGCGACATTTTCCTAAACTCAACCAGACAGTGACAGAAAACCGAAAGTAAACGACAGAAAACTAAACTTAATTCAGACGCCAGTGACGCAAACTCCAGCCTAATGGTTGAAAGAAGAAACCGGCTGCCTTTCAGACGACATGGCAGATTGTAAATTTAAAAAAAAACAAAAGTTCCCGTCAAAATGTACCACACTGTTTTATGCTCAGAAAATTGGTTGTCTTTCCCACCACATGTTAACATCTTAAAGGCTACAAAGTTGGTTTATTTCAAAATTCAAAGTTCCCTTCCAAACATATTTGAGAATGCAGTTTAATTGTATGGGAACAGAATTTGGTTGTCTTTTTCCAACATGCTTAACGAGATGGGGTTACATCCAGTATTTACTATAGGCCTTGGTGCACTGGGAATAAACATCATGGTTGACGCTGTTAAATCTCACACCAGGGCTGATTTGGTTTCTGCAGTGAAAAGTTATTTATTGTCTTCAAATAGTTCCTCTTTTCCTACTGAGAACTTTATATACGGTACCAGAAATCCTGCTTTCTGTAGCATCTGCCTCAATAAGTCAAATACCATGAAGCTGAAATGGTAAATATATGACTTTTGAGCAAGAAACGGTTAGGACATTTAGCTTTAATGTCGTTCACAAAGACAAACTGTGTGTTTTACCAGCCAGCTACACGCAGCCTATCCAGCCAATCACGTCGCAGAACCGTCGGGACAACACTAAACCCCGTCGAAACGGCCAATCGTTCTCCCCGAAACACCTGCTGCTTTATGTGTGCGTTTAGACTTTAGATGTCAGAGCAGCAAAAAGAAAAAACCTCGGGGACAGATCGCAGCAAAAAACTCATCTGCAGTGGAAGCAGCGAGGGATCCACTCGCCGATGACAACTTCCTCCATCTTCCAAGTGCCGCCACCGCACAGCCGATAACACACACTTCACTCTCTCACACACACACACACACACACACACACACACACACACACACACACACACACACGAAGCAGTTCAAAGCATTTCTCCTTAATTAGCGTTCAACGCTTGGCTTGACAAATAAATAGCGATCATTTAAGAACACTTAGAGAGGAATCAGACAGCACATTACACCTCACAATATCTGGCAGCTTCCTGAACGCAATTAGGATGAAGGGGGAGGAGGGCTGAGGATAAAGTGGGGAGCGGGGGGAGGAAGGAGGGAGGTAGGAGATGGTAGTGAGGAAGTAGAGAGAGGTGGAAAGGACGAAGGTAAAACTGGGGAGATGAGGAAGGGAAAAGCCAAAAGAGAAGGGAAAAGTTACAAGGGAAGGAACTAATAAGCAATGAATGGGGTGGAGGGTTGAGGATAAAATGGGGAGAGGGAGGGAGGAAGGAGGGAGGTAAAGAGATGGTAGTGAGGAGGTAGAGAAAGGTGGGAAGGATGGAGGTAAAACTGGGGAGTCCAATAAGGAAGTTTAATGAAAGGAGAGGAAGGGAAAAGCCAAAAGAGAAAGGAAAAGTTACAAGGGAAGGAACTCATAAGAAATGAATGGGGGTGGAAGGGACGATAAAATGGAAAAAAAGTTGATGTGGAGGTAAGTAAGGCCAGTGAAACCTTCTTAAGCCTCATTCTCAGATTTGTAGTAAAAGGCAAGTTTCTCTCAAAAATTTGTTACCAAACAGTGGAAATACTTTGTGGAGTTTTGAGTCTTGCTGTCAGAAATCAGTAGACAAACATAGCAGTGGTTGTTTTAGAGGACTTGATGCAATTAGCAGTTGTCAGAGAATTTATTAGAGTTTTATATTACAGCCCAACATAGACTTGACAAAATTAGGTTCTTATGCAACATAACTGCAATTCTGTGTTGAAGGAAACATATTTTCTGCAGTACATTTGTTTACAACGTATCAGCATGTCTTTGCTATTGATTTTACTGCTTTTCAGCCAACCAATCATATATTAGGTGGACTTGTCAACCTGGTAACCTAGAAAACAGAGGAAAAGCTCCAAATATGTAGGAAAAGTGTCTTATTTTAAATAAAATTAGGGTATTTTTCCAAAGTAAATTTGGTGCTGAACCTTAACCAAGCTTCTAGCATAAAAGTATCTAAAAAAAAATATGGTATTTTGATAAACACAACTATGTTGTTTTTGGGTCTGAACCAAAGCAGGAAGTGAGTGAAATACCTGTTCTTCTTGTTTATGCCACATTCTAGTCTTTATGCCTCCTAACGTGGACTTCAAAAATTATGTTTAAATTTAAAAAATCTAATTCCCTTCGAAATGTACTTGACGATGCAGTTTAGTAGTATCGGAATGTCATTTTTCTTGAGACCGAATTGGGGAGGAAAGAAACCAGAGAACTGTGGAATGAAGTATAAGAACAGACAAGTAAATATAGAAAATAACAGAGGAAAAAAGAAAAAGGATGAAGATCAAAATGGATGAAGAAAAAAGGAAGGAAAAGAATAAAGGGAAGGAAGCACATGACACAGAAGAAGACGACGACAGGAGAAAGTCAAGAAGATGGAAAAAGAAGGGAATAAAAGGAAGGTTAGGAAGGGGAAGAAGGAAAAGGAAGTGTGGTATAAAGAAGGTGAGGTCAGATATAACAAGATGGCGAGGAAGAAGAAAGAATGAGAAGAATCATAGAGGAATCACGGGGAGGAGAGCGGAAGTGAATAAATGATAGATGGAGCGACAGATTTATATTTAGAGATGAAAAGAGAGATGAAAAGAGGATGAAAAATAGGCTTCCCCGTGGTGCCATCTTGAACCAATCACTCCCATCATGCCTCAGCTCCAGCTGTCTTTACTTTGTAGTTCTGGAGACGTTTTAGTCGATAAAACCGGCAGCAAACAGAGAGTAGAGGCAAAGTGGACGCTCCAATTTCAGATCAAACACATCAGGACGTGGAGGGAGGACGACAAGAATCAAACAAAAGATGCTAATCTTTACAGTCAGAGCTGCAGTTCCACTAATGTCCACCAGAGGCTGCTTCAAGAAAACCGTGAATTGAATTGGAAAAACGCAGGAATCTGAGAATTCAGTCGTTTATTTTAACACGCAATTCAATTTGCATCTTTAACTCGGCATTTTAGTAGAGATTTTTGCATTACCAGTCCATTGAGAAGAAATTAGGCCCTAATTCAGCACACTCGGCTGATTTTCTATGGCATATTTTGCACCATGAAACATTGCGCATACTGTTTTTTTCCACTATATTCATCCTGCATGTCCTTCGTCCACTGTACTTTGTATCTAACATTAAAAGTAACATTATGTTAACATATAAGTAACACTATCTCATTTATAAAATCCTTCCGTCATTCGTTTTAGGGATTGGTACACTGATTGACTTGTGACAAATCTGAAAAAAAAACATTTTTTAAATTTGCATTTTTTTATGCTCAAATAAACATGTTTTCACTGGTTTATCTGTGTGCATGCTAACTGTAAGACATATCCTTTGTGGAAAATCTCAAAACACCATGAAAAATTGCACTGACATGTAAAAGTAAATGTACAGCTGAGTTCAATAAATATGATAAATGTAAGAAATAACAGGCTAAATAGGTATATTGGTAATCTAATAAATGCAAAATGTCACAAACTATAATGTATAAACCTTATATGATAAAATCTAATGATGGATTTAACCGATTTTTTTCACATTGATGTATTTTTTTCTGAAAAAGTAACAGCGTTTCTGCAAAAGTTCACTTTATTTTGAAAAGCTAATATGCATTTTAAAGGTAGGGGTGCGTATTTTTTTGCAGTTACATCTAATAAGCTCAGTGTGGAAATGAGGACGTTTTAAGCAAAAAAAAAAAAAAAAAAAAAAAAAAAAAAAAGAGAGAGAAGGTTCTTTCAACTTTTAAAGCCGTACATAAACCTGTTTGAAGTGTCCGAGGCCTGGGTTGCATTTCTCCCTCATTTAAAGGAAGTTCAAGGCCCGTAGGATCCAGGAAGTTGTTGCTTCATCTGTCACAGATAAGAATCCCAAAGAAGAAGTTCTGCAGAACCAAACTCTGATGAAGGAGACGCACATGAAAAAGATCAGCTGGCTTTTCCACATCTCACGGATCAAGACTGGATTCCTTCAGCGTGCACGTGTGTGTGTGTGTGTGTGTGTGTGTGTGTGTGTGTGTGTGTGTGTGTGTGTGTGTGTGTGTGTGTGTGTGTCAGCTCTGTAGTGTAGATGTGACAGCTCAGTTCTGTTCTGTGTCTGTTACCAGCTGTTGTACCTCACTCGCAATTTCAGAGTGTGTTGTCGTGCATGTATGTGTGTGTGTGTGTGTGTGTGTGTGTGTGTGTGTACTGTTTGATGTCGGACACATCAGAGGGTTGAAAGGGTTAACGTCACTGACACAGATCCAGAGGAGCTCCCCGGTTTGTCTCCGTCCCGATGCCTGACGAAAACTCGTTAAATAAGCAGAGTCGACCGCTGCACAGTAAATCAGATCATTTAACCGTTTTCACAACCAAATAACCCTCTACTAAAAAAACACACCAAGCAGCATCCTAATGCCTTGTTTGTTTTTTTTTTTAAATGCAGGCGGAAATTTGTATGTTACAGCAGCTCGATGCAGAAGAGTCAAAGGAAGGAACAGGACAAGAGAAACTAAAGCAAAATAAAGCTAAAGACTACGTGTTCCTTTGTGCTTCCATCTAATTGTCAGATGAATTTGAATTTTGAAAAGTAGAAAACAACAACTAAAAACTAATTAAGTTAATTCCCATTCACTACTGGGAGCATTGTGGGTGTTTCTCTACCAAAGGGCCACCATGACAGAGACTTCTATACCGGTTAATGACTTCCAGTTAGCGCTAATGTGTTGAAAATGGCCCCAGTTAAACAGGACAGCTCTGTTGTTGGTGTTCGAGGTCATAAATGGATTCATCGACTGAAAATGCCCACTGTACTTGATTTTTTTCAAATATTACTTGACTATTGATTGGCAACTTGGCCGAATATCGGTTATGAAAATTGTCTAGCGTTTCTGTTGCCTCTGTAAACTACAGACAAGATCAGATATAAGTGAGGATAAGCTAAGTTAAGACAAACTGAGATAAGATAGGCTAAGATAACATAAGCTAAGAAAGGCTGAGCCAAGCTAGGCTAAGATAAGCTAAGACAAAGTGAGATAACCTAGGAAAGGCTCCGCTAAAATAAGCTAGGCTAAGATAAACAAAGACAAACTAAGATAACCTAGGCCAAGCTAGGCTAAAATAAGCTAAGCTAAGACAAACTAAGACAAATTGAGATAAGCTAGGCCAAGTAACGCTAAAATAAGCTAGGGCAAGATAAGCTAAGACAAACTGAGATAAGCCAAGGAAAGCTAGGTTAGGACAAGCTAGGCGGTTAAGATAAGTAAAGACAAATTAAGATAAGCTACGCTAAAATAAGCTAAGACAAACTGAGATAAGATAGGCTAAGCTAATATAAGCCAAGATAACCTGGGCCAAGCTAGGTTAAAATAAGCTAGGCTAAAATAAGCTAAGACAAATTGAGATAATCTAGGCCAAGCTATGCTAAAATAAGCTAGGCTAAGATAAACTAAGACGAAATGAGACAAGGCCAAGCTAGGCTAAGACAAGCTAGGTTAAGATAAGTAAAGGCAAATTGAGATAAGCTATGCTAAGATAAGCTAAGGCAAATGGAGATAAGCCAGGCTAAGATAAGCTGGGCCAAGCTAGGCTATGCTAAGCTAAGGCAAGATAACCTAGGCTAAGCTAAGCCTTTTTAAATGTTTTGTGGGCATCCGTAGCAAATAAATATAGACGAGAAATATATATAAGTACTGGTGCTTCCATGCGTAGAAATACTGATAAAAGTACTAAAAAATACAAATTTTGCACAGTTTTACCTCCATAAATAATACATGAAGTTTAGCAAATATGGATGACGTATCTTGAAAATCTAAAAAAAAAAACAACATTTTTTTTAAGAAAGATCTCTGTTGCCACTGAACTATATACAGCTGTGCTTCTCCTACTACTGATACTGCAGAGATTTTAGTATATGTAAAGGACTTTTTAGCATTTTTTAATGTACTGATATTGCACTACAGTGAAATATGTGTGTTTTTGTTATTTATTCTATATATTAACTGTGGATCTGTAGATCCAAAGTTTATTGTTGCATTCTCATAGCTGTTCTCTGCTGTTAAATCTCCACCACGGTAACTTTTTACAGATATTATATTAGCATTAGAATGAAATGACCTCAGGCTGTGTGATGGGAAACAGAGTGTGAAGCTCCCGCAGCTCCATCATCTGATCCTGGGTGGTCCCGACTCCCAGCGTTCCTAATGGAGAACACTCTCAGACTGTCAGCGGATGTTTCAACGAGCAGAAATACGAGGACAGAATCTGATCGATAGGAGGAATGAAATAAAGAGTCGATCGACTGAGAGTCTCCTGGGAGCAGCTGGATGAGAGTTCAGACCTGGAGAACAGCTGGAGTGGAGCATCTCACCGCACACAAAGACAGATGGGTGTAGTTACTAGATGATCGTGTATTTTTAAGAATAAGTTACTGTTATTTTCTCAGTTTTGTTACATCACAATTAATAACAGAAAACTGTAAATAATGTCCACATCAAAAAAATCTGTATATTCATAAATGGTAATTTGTTCTTTTACAGCATTTGACAGTAAAATGACTTGTATTTTCTACTTTATTTAAATCAGCAAAAAAACATTTGACAGATGTTTGCTGTCATTGAAATAAAAAAACGTGTATTAACAATTTTTAAAAGTTTTGCTAAATTATACAAATCTACTAAAATCACACACAAAATAAGTACTTATTGACATTTAATGGCAAAAAACAGGTCAGAAATGTAAATAATTTCCACATCAAATATCTGTACTTTTTTTATATCAATAATGATTTGTTCTTTTACAGTGTTGACTGTAAAATGAAACTATTTCTTTTTACTGTATTTAAATCAGCTAATAAGCTCATATATTACAGATAGTTGGAGTTATTTGAAATACACACACACACACACACACACACACACACACACACACACACATATATATATGTATATATACATACATATATACACAGTGTTTCCTCTAGGATTTTTTCCAGCAGCTAAGGATTGGAAAAGGGCAAATAATTATTTTAACAGTTATGTTGCAGATTACTCATTAATTTATTGAGAATATCTACTAAAATCAAAGATAAAACCTATTTATTTGCATGTTGACAGCAAAGAAAAAAAAAGACTAAAACTATGTCCACATCAAATATCAAAATATATTCTTACAGCATTTCATCATAAAATTACACTATTTTACTGTATTTAAATCAGTAAAACTATTGTAGTTTTACAGATATTTGCTGTTATTTGCAAGAAAATTCTGGATATTAAGGACTGAAAAATGGTAAATATTTTTATTCTCTGATTTTACAGATTTTCCCTGTTTTGTTAAATTACACTGGCTGTTGAAATCAGTTTAAAATACAATTATGTAACAGAAATTTGTCATTATATTCAGTTTTTAAAATCTGACATCCTTGCCGCTAGATTTTCACTTTATTTTTCAAAAAAATTTTTTTTTTTTTTACAGTACAGATTCACACAGGATGAAGACCACAGACGACCTCTGCAATAATTACAAATTACTACAGTTTCTCAGGTAACACTGGCCCTGTGTGAATCAGGCTGCAATTTTATTTCCTGTTTCTTGTGTTTCCCTGTTTGTCCTCCCTCTATCTGGGCGTGGCCACCTGTTCCTCCTCTCACAGTCGACCAAACAAACCAGAATCACTTATTTATCGTCCGACACCACGTTTACCTCCTCCATCACCGACCGAACCACAAACCTACAATGGCATCTTTATTTCCAGATTTCATCTTCTGGTTTCTCAATCACCAGAGACTCTTCTGCAGAAAAATCCCTCTAAAACTCTAAATACTGCAAAAATCCAGTTAAATCTGGATGATCTAACATAATAAACTGGTCAATATAATAAGAAACACTGTTTTCTTTCCATAAGATTCGTCCAATCAGTGGACGCTTCGGTCCGTGCAGCTTTATTAATATTTCCCTGCATGTAACAGTCTTTGACTCGCCCTTGTTTTTTTTTCTTCCCAGACCAGCTGTTAGGGGCTTGTACTTCCTGCTGCCCAGCCATTGGTCAGAAAGTAGCCAATGGGGACCGACTAACGAGGTCGGACTGAATGAAGTGAGGGTGAAAACACACACATGCTGCCTCGGTAACCCGAACCCAGAGTGGAGCCCACGCACAGGAACCATCGGCCTTCCAGAGGGGACGGAGAAACACGCAACACACACACTTTAACACACGCCAACACACACTTACACACACCAACACACACAGATCTGCAGAAGTTTAGCATCTTGACAGAAAGAGGCAGAAACAGAAAGCAGACGGACATGAATGAAGAGAGAAAATCTAGGAAAATGAGACTAAAATTAGTGATTTGTGGCATTTAATTGATTTCAGTACTTAAAAATGACCAGTTAAGAATTAAAAATTGGTTAATAACGGTGTTTTTGAAGATATCTGTTGCATCAATAACCATTAAATTGCACTATTTTTACTGTATTTAAATCAGCAAAAGATATTGTCACCTCACAGATACTTGCTGTTATTCTGAAATAAATGATTATAATAATTAATAATCATTATTATTGTATTAATATACATATTAAAGATTGAAAAATGGTAGATAATTTTGCAATATACAAGTGACATCACAGAAAAAAATTTTAAATAACATGCTGATGGTATTGTCCACTTAAAAAAATCTGCTTTTTCACAGTTTTTTAAATAATTTTTTAAAAAGTTTTTGAATATTAGAGCATTCCACAGATTTTTAACTATTCATTTATCTCTGGCACATTTGTTTCGTACAAAAAAATTACCAGATATGATATAAAAGTGGTCAGTAATAGTGTTTCTGCAGGTATCTGTTGCATCGAACGGTGGAATATACCTACTATAGTCACCACAAAATTAACATCCTACACAACTAAACTGCATTCTCTATTGTGTTTTGATGGAAATGCAACTTCTGACCTGTGATGTGGTGGGAAAGTTTGAAAGAGTGATGAGTTCAGAAACAGGTGGGATGGATGGTGGATAAAACTACCAAAAAACACCAAAAACTACCCAAAAACACCAACAAAAACACCAAAAATCACAAAAAACTAACAAAAATGCCCAAAAAACACCAGAAAATGCAACAAAAAAACCCCAAAAACACAAAAAACACCAAAAATACCAATAAACTACCAAAAAGCACCGGAAAAAGCACCCAAAAACTACCAAAAACCCTAAAAAACACAAAATAAAATACCCAAAACACCTCAAAACACCAAAAAAAAAACAAAAATGAGAGTTTGTGTCCCATGAAGGATGTGAAATCACCCATCTGAGAATAAAGCTTCATTTTCTCATTCTTTACTTTTAGTTTCACTCTCACATGGTTCTAATTAGGAAAAAATCACACTTTTTTAGACACTTTTACACGTTAGAAGCTCAATTAAGGTTCGGCACCAAATTTTACTGAGTTTTCTTTGGGAAAATGTCCTGGTCTCTGTTAAAATATGACTTTTTGACGACATAGTTGAAGCTTTTCCCTCCAATTTTTTGGGTTAAAATGGTGACAAGTCCATCGAAAATATGACTGACAGTGAAACAGTAAAACACAAATATATGTTGCTTAGAAAGGTATTTGCTACAATTAAAAAAAAAAGGTAATTCGGCATAAAATTTGCCCCAAATGTAACTGAGAATGCAGTTTAGTTGTATAGGAACATAATGTTGCAGAAACTGTGTTGGGCTCCAACATATTCATGCATCTAACACCATCTTTGACACCTTCTAATTGCATCAAGTCCTCTAAAACAACCATTGCTGCTGCTATATTTGTGTACCGATTTGCCAAAGCAAGACTTAAAACTCCACGATGTTAAAGTCTTTCCATTGTTTGGCACCAATTTTTTGACAGAAACTGAATCTTTGAAAAATTCTTTGAAAAATCTGAGGATGTATTGCTGAAAAAGGTAAATAAAAAGGATGCTGTTGCAGGAGTTTAAAGGTTTGCCGCTCTGTAACCTCGAACACGTGTACAGATTTCACCTCCTCGACTCCTGGACGACTGCGGTTTGGATTTTCGAAGACGGACTTGACATCATGGCTGCACATCAGACAACAAACCAAACGGCTTCATGCAACAGTTTTTCCTTTTCCTGCCGCCGAACGATGAAACAACCTCGGGTCACCTCTTCCTGGATGATCAAACGCCGCCGTGCAACCACTCAGACGCATTAAAACTCAAGAGGACGAGCATCAAAGGAGTCTCTGTGTTTTCGCGGCTCAAAGATGGCGAACATTTACGTCTGTGTCCTGCACATGAGGGGAGAGTGGATGCATGTAGCTGTGGAATAATCTGCATTTGGAATAAGTGCGTATGTGTGCAGCTCAGTTTAACAGGTAAACGCCGCTTCTAAGCACCTCTGAAACCCTGCAGAGCTTCAGAACGGAGCCTTCAGCACTTTCTGCCCACTGATGTGTGTTTATGTGTGTGTGCACGAGGGGTTAAAGGCTTTTTTTTCATGTTGCATTCCAGCTCACATCCAGACTGCTGCTGCCTCAGCTCTAGCTGCTGGCCCGACGCTAACCTGCTGATCTGCGAGCCGATAGCTGGATGACAGGCAACGCTTTGGTGTGGCCGGGAGGAGGATTGCGTGTCTGTTTATGTGTTTGTGTGTGCACACCTAGGCAGCTGACACTTTGGCTTCGACTTGAATGAAGAACAGAGCGAACGAGAACAGAAAAACGATGAAAAAGATGTAACAGATGATGTAAAAAAGAGAGAGAGAGTGCAGGATGATTGGCTCTCGTCCCTCCATCCAGATGATTTTCCTGCTCGTGGAGCCAGAACGTCCCTTCAGACGGCAGACAGGAGTGTTTGCTGGATATTAAACCACCCAGGAGGGAATTTCTGCTGCCGTTATGAGAGTCCAGGTGATGCTCGCAGCAGAAATACCCATAAACTCAAGAACAAACAATGTGCTGCTCTTAGCGATAGCAGCGGGAGTAAAGATGTAGAGTTTGACCTGAGGGTGGCGCTAAAGCTAAACGGGTTCAACTTCTGGCGTGCGCATCTCAAAAATATCTCGCTCTTGATGTTTCTTATGGCGGAAGTAAAAGGTTTGTGAATGTGGAGATGAAGAGAAAACGATGAGGAACATTCTGAATTGCACATTTGAAAAGTTGGGGAACCAAAAAGAGGAAAATATAAGCGCCACACAGTCCAAAAACAATGACTCCTACATTTCCCATAATGCAACTAGATACTTCCTTTATTTGGACTCATAAGGATACAAATGTAGGGTTTTCTTTGATAAATCTTGGGAAAAAAAGCCCCCCAAAACCTACTGAGTTCATAAGTTAAACATTGGATCCTACATTTCCCACAATGCAACTGGATATTGTCTTTTTATAGACTCTAAAGGTGTAAATTTGGGGCTTTCTTTTATAAATTTTACCCCAAAAACCTACTGAGATCATTAATTAAACAATAACTCCTACATTTCTGATAATGCAACTGGATACTGCCTTTATTTGGATGCATAAGGGTGCAAATTTAGGGTTTTCCTTGATAAATCTTGCCAAAAAAGCACCCGAAAAACCTACTGAGATCTGAGTTAAACCTTGGATCTTGCATTTCCCATATTACAACTGGATATTGTCCTTATTTAGACTCCTAAAGGTGTACATTTATGGCTTTGTTTTACAAATTTTGCCCATAAAGTCCCTAAAAAGCTTGCTGAGATCATGAGTTCAACATTGGATCCTACACTTCCCATAATGCAACTGGATACTGTCTTTATTTGGACTCCTAAAGGTGTAAATTTAGGGCTCTCTTTTCTAAATTTTGCCCAAAAACATCCCCAAAAAACTACCGAGATCATCAATTAAACACTGGATCTTACATTTTCCATAATGCAACTGGATACCATCTTTATTTAGGCTCCAAAAGGTACGAATTTAGGGCTCTCTGATAATATTTTTGCTCAAAAGGCCTATTGAGATCATGATTCAAACCTTGGATCCTGCATTTCCCATATTACGGGATACAGTCTTTATTTAGACTCTTAAAGGTATAAATTTACAGCTTTGTTTTACAAATTTTGCCAAAGCAGCCCTCAAAAAAACCTACTGAGATCATCAGTTAAACATTGGATCCTACATTTACCATAATGCAACTGGATAATCTCTTTATTTAGACTCTTAAAGGTGTAAATTTAGGGCTTTCTTTTACAAATTTTGCCCCAAAAAATGCCAATAAAACCCAATGAGATCATGAGTTCAACATTGGATCCTACATTTTCCATAATGCAAGGCTGTCTTTGACTAATTTTGCCAAAAAAAGCCACAATTCCCTCAGACTTAAACTTATTTTACACAACTAATTCCACACGCTGGTTAGTTCTACTCATGACAAGTTGTCTTAACTTAATAGATACAACCAGTGTATCAAAAATGTGGTCAGTTGTCGTCAATAGCGATGCAGAAATGACAGATTGTGGGTTTTTATTGCTGGAACTATTATGTCAAAGTCAAATTTATTTAATCTAAAGGCAATAGGAGTTGACCCAAAGTGTTGTACAGTTCAAATAATACAGAAACAACGGCTAGAAAACAAAACTGAATAAGACTAATGAATTAAAAAGAATAATAACAAATACAGCACTAATAATAGATGGCATCAGGGTGTCAGGTTTAAAGAGATTAAAAGCAGCTACTGGAAAGAACATCTTTATTTTTGAGTCTGGATCTCGAGCTAGTGGAGGAAGGCTAATACCGATGTAATGTGACGATGCCTTCTTTTTCTTGCAACTTTCTTGCATGCATTTTGTACAAATACTAAATAAGGCCACTTCTCCACACCCATATATAAAGAATTACAATAGTCAAGCTAAATGTCGATAAAAGCATGAATAACTTTTTTTTTTTTTTTTTTTTTTAAGTTTTTGAGATTGAGCTTTATCTGGGTTAAAGGAGTTTTTTGGGTATATAAATCAGTATATCATCTACAAAGATGTAAAGGAAAGTGGTGTTTCTTAAAAATACACCAAGTATAATAAGAAGAGTAGGGGACCCAAAATTGAGCCCTGAGGGACACCAAAGGTTAAACAATATTCACCTACATGAACAGAGAAGCACCAATCTGTCAGATATGACCTGAACCAATTAAATACAGTTTCTACAATACCTACAAATGAAAAAAACTGCCTATTATGATCACAATAACAACATATTATGAGCGTCAAATGCAGCAAATCTAATTTTTCTTGACCTGAATGCTGAGTTTTCCAAATCTAGCATTAAAAAAATCATTAAAAATTTGTCATAGTGTCAAACTAAAGTGAAACGAATTTCCAGGAAAACAGATACCAGAGTCATAACCAATGACTAATGTAGACCATGAGATACGATCAAAAGCTCCAGAACACCTGCGCCTGTAAACGAATGTAAAAATAACACCACTTTATCAACTGCCCAATCAAAAGCAAACACACTAAAAGCCAGTGTGTTCTATCTGCATGCTATTAGGCATAATCTCGCTATGTAATGTATTCGGGGAACAAAATAAAAATTCAAGAATGGTCATTGTCTGACCACACGCATTAAAATACGCTTTGTCTGAATGGAATTTCTCGTGTAAGTCAAATTACAGCAAACGCCACCTTATTTAGAATTTAATAATGTATCGAGGTAAATTAATAATAAAATCTTTTCCAGATGTCGCGGGTAATCAAACAACAGACTCGGGCCTTTCCGTCCCCGGTGTTTGGAGAATATTCACGCTGCCTTCTGCCAGCAGACGATGGTTTGAGGAGGCTGTTTGGATGTTTTTTAGGGGAGCGGGGCTTCGCCGTCGGGGGGCTGGGTTCTGACGTTGGCAGGAGGCCATGTTTCCCAGCCCCCAACACCCATTTACAGCTTCGGAGAGAAGTCACTGCAACCCTGTCAGGCTCCCCATTCACAGCAAGCAATCAGCGAGCAAGAAAAGCAGAAAATAAACACTAAATTAGACTCTACTGGACTAACCGGCTATCGGTTTTTGAAGCAAGAACCTGAAAGCAACTGTTTTACCCCAAAACTCCATTCAAAACTAATCAGAATTATGTATACTAGTGGAATAAAACAATAAAATTATTAGAAACATCAGTGAAACCTCCCGCTAAGACTAGATGTGTCGCTTTTGTAGTTTTGAATCTGTACTGCCATTGTTTTGGATTTACAAATTACATATTTAATCCAAACTCTGGGGCTGAAAAATATAGGAATTGTGAAAGCTGCAGCTCCTCGACTGGCCACTAGAGGTTGGAGCCAAAATCAAGTCAATCCTCATAGACCTCAATATTAAAAACATAACTTTATAAACAGAGATAAACATGTTTACAGCCTGGTAGGAAAAACTATTTGGTCTATATAGCTAATGTTCTCACTTATGACTCATAACAAGTGGAAAGGAGCTGAATTTTTATGTAACTTCACTGTTTAAATTGTATTAAGGATTTAAGACAACTTTAAAATTGATGTTGAGGAAACCTAAATGTTAACATCAGAATCTGTTTTGATCAGGATCAAAACAAACTAAAAAAAGGAAATTGTACTTTTGCGAATAGTAATTTGCTCTTTTACAGTGTATAATTACAACATTACAAATTTTTTTAAAAACTGTTTTTAAATTACCAAAAAATAGTGTTATTTTGCAGATATTTCTGAATATTTTAAAGACAAATTATGCATATTAAGGACTGAAAAATGGTAAAATAGTACCTATTGATTTACAGTTTTTCCCTATTTTGTAAAATTACTGATAATATCTAGTAAAAAGCATCAATTTATATGTAAAAGAAAACTAATTATACCACTATTCTACTATTACAACTACTAAATTCAACAAACAATATTATTTTACAGGTGTTTGTCATTATTTTAACAGTTTTGATAGTTTTTCAATGTTACAATGCATCATTTTTCAACATATTTTTATCTTACACCCTCGCTGCCAGACTTTCTGCTTTCCTTAACAGGGTTATTTTTTACAGTGTACTTTTGAACTTGCAGCTCCACCATTTGGCACCAAAACTTCTCAGTGAAATTTTGAATTCTGGACAACTTTGCCATAATCAGGCCCAATCTTCTAATGTCAAAGCTGACCTTCACAAAGCTTCTGAATGATTTGGTCGCTGCTGCATTTAGTCTCAGTTTGTTCCACTACGTTGAGCTCAAATCTTGATAATTAAATAAACTATGGCGCAAACAGTCGTGGTCTTGATCAAATGACTTTCTGTGTTTGCCAACATCTGGTTAAAAAATGTCATTTTCCCATTTGGTTTTGGTTCCAGACCTCTGATTCGATGCCCACATCTGATTTTTTTGTTCCCCTAAATTCAACTTCGATTACATTCTCAATTAAAGCAGAAACAACCAATTCTCTCAAACAGAAACTTGCTCATGTAAACACAATGTGGGACTCATAGAACTCAGCTGGAGGAGATTCGCAGAGATGTGGTTGTTAACTAGCAAAAACAATGAATTATAAGGTGTAAATGTGAAACTTACACGAAAACTGGAGCCGAAACGTGGAATTAAACGCTTAAAGGTGGAAATCTATGGGGTTTGGTCATCGACTGGTGAAATAATCTGGGGTCACTGATAGTTTCCTGAGCTCATCCTCCTCTCGAAAGTGTTTTTCTTTTTTACCTTTCTGTCTAACAGCCGAGGATGAAGCCAGACGGTTTTGGACTTGAGCCCAGCATGTAAATTTATCTGCCATTTCCAAACAATTTCCATCAGGAGCCATTCAGACTGTGTAGCAGGATAATTTGACAGCAGCCCAGTAGGAAAACGGCCAGAGAGGCAGTAATGTTTGATTTATTTCACTGTTTTGTCCTCTATGGCTCGCCGTAGCTTCACACAAAGGCCACAGCTGGATGTAAGAGGAGGTTAGGAATAAAAGACGGATGGGTGGGTGGATGGATGGATGGATGGATGGATGATGAAGGGATGGATGGTTGGATAAACGGATGGATGAATAAATGGATGGATGATGGATGGATGAATAGATGGATGGATGAATGGATGGATGAATGAATGGATGGATGAGGGATGGCCAAATGGATGGATGAATGGATGGATGGATGATAGATGGATGGATGAATGGATGGATAAATGGATGGATGGATGATAGATTGATGGATGGATAGATGGCTGAATGAATGAATGGAAGGATGGATAAATGGATGGATGGATGAATAGAAGGCTGGATGGATGGATGGATAGACGGCTGGATGGATGTATGGATGTATGGATGGATGGATGGATGGATGGACAGCTGAATGAATGAATGGATGGATGGATGGATGGATGGATGGATGGATGGATGGATGGATATAGATAATATGAACAAATGAATAAATGGTCAAATGAATCAATGTAATTAATTAAAAACAATAATAATGTTGGAACTGATGAGCTTAAAATGCATTAATTAATCACAAAATCTGAACCAATAAATGAAGGAATGAAGGAGTGAAAAACAAACTGCAAGAAAAGAATAAACTGTAGAATCTGAATAATTCCAAAACAAAATGAATCCACAACGTAATAAATAAGTGCAGCTGCTATAAATATGAGTGAAGCATTAAGACATGAATGAGTAAAAAGATGGATAAATGAAAGAACTGAAAAGTCTGAATAAAGGAACTAATCAGCAAAAAACTGAATCTATAAATGACTAAAGCAGCAGCACAAACTGAATGAATCGACTAACGACTGATGAATGAGTGAATAAAACTAATTCAGACGGACCCAGACTGGACCAGCGGCTTTTTTTAATTGGTGGAGATGAACACTGTTCCAGTCCGACTGACACATTTGGCATCTCGCTGTGGTTTTTTTTATTTTTTTATTTTGTGCGTCTTTGTTCGGGAGGTTGCCACGGCCAAATCCTGTCCTCAGCGCAGAAAGCGTCAGATCAAAAGACAGGAAGGCCTTTCTAAACTCTGAAAACTAGCGAGTCCTTCAGATGCCACACTGAGGTGTTTTTTTTTTGCTTCAGTCCACTTTCTGTCCTCCTCATTCGGTAATGGCTGCCCAGTTGCCTGGGGCAACCAGATCTGGACCAGCGTCAATCATTTTGTTTGGTTTGATCAGACGGTTGGCAGCAACTTCTGCTGTTATTAGACAGATTCTCCGTGTCCAGAACGTTTAACATGCACAACGTGGGTCGTGTGGAGCATAAAATCTGTAGGATTCAGTTTTAAACACAGTAATAATGGTATAATTCATGTTTTATGTAGAATTACACTGTAAAAAAAAATCCTGTAAAAAGAAAAAAAACTGAAAATCTGGCAGAAAGTGTGCAAGAACAATTTTTTTTACATTGTCAAAAAATAGTGGAATAATTTAACTTTCAAAAACTAAAAAACTGAAAATAACAGCAAATATCGGCACAATAATTATAATTTTAGTTGATTTAAATACAGTAACAAATAGTGTACATTTATAGTCACACATTCCAAAAAAAACATAAAAACAACAAAAATTTTGTTTATCATTTTTCAATATTTAATATACTTGTTTTTCTTTTAAATGATGGTAAATATCTGTAATTTAGTCATATTTTCAGTGTTTTTATTACAGTGGAAAAAATGTTCTCTCACAAAATTAAAATTGCACTAATTATTATTTGGAAAACAAAAAAAATTGATGTTGACTTTATATTTACAGTCTAAATAGTTGACAAAACATGGAAAATCTGGAAAATAACAGTTTAAATATTTATTTTACAAATTGTCTTCCAATTAATGGCAAATATCTGTAGAATTCTAATAATTTTTGCCGATTTTAATTACAGTAAAAAAGTAAAAGAAATAAATGCTATTTGTATAATTACCAATTTTCAGTGTGGACATTAAAGTTATGGATATTTTGTTTATTTTTTTTTCCACAAAAAATGTAAAAAAAAAAAAAATTTTTTTTAAATTAAAAAAAAAACATTTTCTGCGAATTTTTAAAATATCTGTAATTTAACAAAACTGCAAAAATCTGTGAAAGAGTAGTTAAAAATTATTTAACATTACTTCACATCATTCCTTAACATATTTTTCTTTAATTGCACATACCTGTAAAATGACAATTTTAGAAACTGTTCATTTAAACACAATAAAAACTCAAATCTTACAATCAAATGTAAAAGAATAAATTGCTATGTATAAACAAAATACATTCAAATTACAGATGTTGGCTGGGTTTTTTTTCTTTGGTTGTTTTTACAACCAAATGTGTGAACTGCAAAAACAACTTGTTTTTGCAGTTCACACATAAATTCATATTTTTCTTTAATTATTTGCTGCAATTTAACAAAACCGAGAAAATCAGTTAATATTTGATCCAAAACATTCACTTCTTACAGTGCATTCAGATTGCACAGTTTATAATAATAATCAAATGATACAGAGTTGGAGGATAAATGGTGACAACATGGTATTTACTACAACACTGCACCAATGAATGGGATTAATTTGGTCTAATAAAAGGTTTAATATCAAATACATGTGGAGTTATTTTACTGCTAAAGTGTGAACTTTATCCTCCTGGTGGCGCTAAAGGTAGGGTTCATCCACTGGGGACCATAAATGGTTGTTTTATCCATCAGATGTTGAGATGCCAACAGCTAAACTCTACTACAGCTGTTACTTCATCAATCTGACTCCAAACTAGTTGAATTATTTCATACTTTTGCTATATTTTCCTCGGGGATCCATCAGCCGTCGTCTGATCTCAAACATCTTGATAATTTTTCACACATTCGTAATAATCTGAAACAGCTTCTTAGAGCAACTTTGATTTCTCAATCCAGCAATCTTTGATAAGTTTTAATTAATGAAAAGCAACATAAACGGGGAGTGGATCAGACCGAACGTATGCAACGTTTTTTATCTCGCCGGTCATCAAAAATATGGCGAGAACATCAAGCCTCGCTGCGTTTAATATTCCACTGGCAGAATCAAACCTCAACATCTGTATGTCTTCTTAATTATCATCAGCGGTTTCTGGCGGATGCATATGGTCCACGGGAAACCAGTAGGAAGATTACAGTCCACATTCAAAACCAAAGTCCTCGCAACACCTGCCGCTACTGTCCTCCTTTAAAAACAATAATCCTTAAAGTTAAAATGAATAATTATTTGTGTTGTGAAGTTGGGAATAACTTCTGGAAAACAAAACAAACAAAAACAAACCATGTAACAGCTGTTGTTTATAGCGGTGACGAGGATGAGTGACACGATCGGAGCTGAAAGAGTCTGACGGTTTGATGATGTGAACTTTAAATGATGCCGCATTAATACATTCAATATACACACCGTGTAGAAGTTGGAGGAACTTTTCAGGAGATTAACTTATTTAGACGAAAATTACAAATGCGAGCAAGAAAATGCAACAATCCTGCAGAGAACAGCGTCTACAAACCATCAAAACACTACTTTAAAGCTGCATTAATCCATTTCTTTATATTATTGATGGATTCAATGGCAAATTCAATGTATGCAAAGTGTTATTATTACTACAAATTATGGCAAAACTACCAATAGACCTCAGACAATCGGACCAGCTAGTGAGAAATGTAGCCCGACCAAACCAAATCTGAACCCCAAAGCGATCAGATGGGTTTTAAAAAGCAAAGTACCAAAAAAAAAATCACCAAAACTGCACCATTTATCAGAGAAATAAGCCTCACAAACAAAAAACATTGCTGGGAAATTGAACTAACCATGTTTAACTTTGGATTCTGTTGAGAAAATTAACCAAATGCGAGCTTAAAATCATGATATTTCAATAAAATCATTCTATTCTGCAATGTTCTCTTTAAAAAAAACAGCAAAATTACACCATTTATCAGAAAAAGACCCTTAAAAACAAAGAGTATTGCTGGAAAATTGAAGTAATCATGTTTAACTTTGGATTTTGTCAAGAAAACTAACCAAATCTAAGCTTAAAATCATGACATTTCACCAAAATCACTTTACACTTCATTTAAAAGATTTGACCAAAATATAACCATTTGTCTTGACCAGATTGTGTAAAAATACAAAAAAATATTGCATATTTTGGCCAAAAGTTAAGAAAAACACAGCAACGACCAACAGTTACATCACAAATATTCTGAGACGTCTCGGCTGAACTGCAGGCAGTGTTTCCACAAACCAAAATATGTAAACAAATAGAAATTATTAACAGTAAAATACAGATATTGTACGAAGAGACATCCCTTGCGGGCCACTTGGAAAAATGCTGTGTATGCTGATGACATTATTTTCTATTCTTAAGAGATAAATAATCAAAGAAACCTACATTTTTTGCCATTTTTTCCCGATTAATGGCACATTTTAGAGTTTTTTTTTCTACTTCTAGTCGTAGTTGTTCTGTTTCCATAGCGGTCCATGACTTTATATTGCAGTTAAAAATGAAGCGAGAGTGAAGAAAAATGTCACAAGAGTCAAAAACACCAAGAAACTGCTTGAAGCTTAGATGCACAGAAACTCTATGTGGACATAAAGACTCTTTTTATATGATTATGTTGTGCAGTGGCTTCTGTTTGGATATTTTTAGACTTCATTTTCCATGAACAGCAGGAAACAAGGCTGTTTTAAGCATAAAAACGTGTCACAAGTGAATAAAAGGATAAAATTAATGAAAATTAATATAGCAGAGCCCTAATTTGAAAGTAAACATAGCAAATATTTTTGTATGTTAACTATTTTTTGAATTTGTGGGTATATACAACTTTTGAACCAGTTGAATGTGATTTGCCCTGTCCATTGTCTAAAACTCATATCTGGTAGGACGGTGTTGGTGTTTGGATGTCAACACTTTGAAATCAGCGCAATTATTCTCCAATATACTAACTTTTCTCACATTCTCTTCTTTCCTTTAAAACACAGTCACCTCCAACTTTACAACTCACGATAAAACACTAAATACCTGCAAGATCACGACCACTTTCCAATCAAACTGAAGGATTTCACTGAAATTCATCTTTCACTGATTCTGTTTGTCTTACGTCACCCTTCAAAAGTGAAAAATGTTAGGACTTTGTGACTTTAAGGCCTCATGAGTCATCCTGGGTAACTTTAATAACCAAGTTACATACTAATGCAGAAGACAGAAAAAAAAAAGCTGCAGCCACATGTTGCTGGAGAACAAAAAGCAGCTGTGACCTGAGAGCACTTTAGTTCGTCCTTGAAGCTTCACGTGGGATCGAGAAACAAGTTTCATCTGCAGGACGTCAGGCTTAAAGGTTGTCAGCAACATGAATCTGAGTCTTTACAGAGGTGTCATATGCTCAGACGGAGCTCTGAGATCCGGTAACTTCACCGGTTTACCACCAAAACAACAAAGACGAGCGCAGAAGACTTTAATAAAAGAAGGAAGTGAGACTGACCTGATGGCAGTGAGGGTTGGACTCTCTTCCGTACGAATACGAACTCCTCTCTGTTTTACCTGGAAGAAGAAGAAGAGAAAAGGGGGAAGGTGAGCACAAGAAGGAATATTTATAATGACAGAAAACACATTCATCGGAGTGCACTGTTAAATTAAAACTACCGGTATGTAGAAAAATGGCAGCAAAAATACACTAAGAAATGGTGGAAGACTGTGGCCATTGAAGAAACTAATTTTTTACCTAAACAGACTGACTACACACTAATATTTAAACCACTAATCATGGAAATATGGGTTATATACAAAAGATGGATTGGAAATTTTTCTAAATTTGACATTTATTACATTGTAAGTGGAAATTACGACTAAATAAAATAAGCAGGTACACAAAAAAAAAAAAATCTTTCATTCTTCACTTAAACACACTAAAAACTACACCACACCCCTAAATTCAATCCACAGACGGTGGAAAATGGGCTAAATGGCTAAAAGTAAAGTCAGATCCACTGAATATGAGGCTGTTTACAGTCAAAAGGAATCATTCTGGGCACATAATGCTACCAGAGAAAAGCTAAGGTTAACCCACTGTCAGAAATAGGGCTACACAAAATAATATCCACAGATCATTCATTCATCTTTCTCTTAACCACTAAAAGCAAAACTATTAACGTAATTTATTCATTTTCACTTAAATATACCGAATTTACTGCATGGACACTTTAAGCCACTACTGATGCAAACAGACTATTCATTCATCCATCGATGCACTCATTCATTCTTCACTTAAAACACTCTGACTACACGGACAAATTCAATCCAGTGATGATAGAAACAGGCTATAAAGCTAAAGGCTAAATGCTAAGTTAGAATCTTGACCGAATAATGCCAACAATCTACTGTTGGAAAAAGGCTCATTCAGTCATTTTTCACCAACCAAAGTGACCGCTAACAGTTCATCCACTGCTGATGGCTAAAATAGGCAGAAGCACTGAACATTAACTCATTCATTCACTCATCTATTTGAAAATCTGCCTTCTTAACTCCCATTCACACATATATTTTTGTTCCGTACTAAAAATAAATGCAAAAACTGGCAGTTTGACTATTGATTAACCAACTGCTGGATGTTCTCAACAATATTTAGCCCTCAGTGAAATAAAAACAAATGCAGCATCGACTCTCCAACAGTATATTTCATTCATTTTATGGGTTTAATTCATTCACGAGTTCAGCTCAGGAAACAGGAGCTTGGAGCCAAAGCTGGTTTTTCCTGATCACAGCCGTGTGAGTGTTGTGGATGTTGTTTCTGCTGCTGATCTCCCAGAACAACAAAACGGACATCTGCTGCGCCTGCAATGCATAGATCCACGTACAGACCGAAAGAGGCTTTACGCTCCAGAATCCAGCTTTGAAAACAGGAAACTACTCTTTCATTCTCTGCCTTCTTTTAGGTGCAGATTCACTGCAGATTAAACCGGAGTCGAAATCTAAAGGTGTGGTTTAGAAACTGTCTGTCAGTAGGAAAAAAAAAACAACCTTTCCTGTTGAATTTGTTGAATTATAATAAAGATAAAGTCAAGATAGGACTCTGAAGATTTCTCCATGTGAGGTGTGATTCTGCTTTTACCTCCCGTTGGACGAGTGTTGGTCCACGGAGACTCATTAGCCGACTCGCTAAGCAACCGACGCCACCGAGGAACCCAACAGACTCTGGCACCGTACAGAGCATGAGTTTCACACTGAGAGTTCACACGCGACAACGCAGTGATTGATAGCGAGGAAAGGCACAAAAATAAAGCCAAAGCAGCTCTTGCGAATGAGTTGAGTCGACCGCCTCAATGGGAAACCCAAAGCAGCTACCTGGAACACAGGAGTCGGCCTCTGAAAAACCAAAGAAACTGCAGAAAAAACACCAAAAAGCACTCCAGTAGGTCTCAAGAAACGACCTACCTACCACAAATCAGCAAGAAGAACTAGAATTTAGAAGAAAATGTACAATCATGGACCATTTTAGAGGAAACAAATTGAAAACCTTAGATGGAAATGTCAGTTTTTAGGTCATTTGTAAAGATAGGTATAGTCTTGAGGTCTTGCATATTGAGTCGTAGATCAAGTTACACAGTATAAATGTTTTGCCGCAGAAAAAATACCAAAAACCACCCCAGTAGGCATCAAGTAATGCCCTGCCATCCACAAATTAGCAAGAAGAACCAGAATTTAGGAGAAAATGTACAATCACTCCTATTTTATAGGAAATAAACTGGAAACGT